>NC_087212.1:65863429-65895929 GCF_015104395.2 Macrobrachium nipponense | reverse complement strand
TACACCCAGGGGCAGGTTTAATGTTTTTGGGTGGATACTGGAGAAGATGTACGAATTGAAAGTGCAAGTCTTGATGGGTCCAACAGGAAAGAAATATTAGTGAACAGTTCTCTTCAGTATCCGGTAGACTTGGTTGTAGATTATAATGAGGGGCATCTGTACTGGGTGGACCAAAGAGCTAAAAACACTAGAGAAGATTAATCTGGATGGGAGTCATCGAGAAGTGGTCCTGAAGAGTGAAAACCTTGCAGCTGCCAGTGTCAGTCTTCGTTTTCCAAGACAGTATCTTCTGGGCTGACATGTAAGAAGGCTTATTTTTTTCACTTGGTTACATTTATTATTTTATATAACTTACAAGCCAATTTATACTAATGTTTCTTTATATTAGGGTTAATATTTTTTTGGAGTAAAATTAATTATATCGGTAATAGCCAGCAGAACTCACAGTTATGCCCCAGTAATAACTGAACTTATTGCCAAAGCTCCTTCTCTCACAGCAGTACCAAGAAAGGATTTTATGACATACTTATTTGTGTATTAGTAGTTTTTACTTTTTATTTCTTAATTCTTTGCCAGTGCAGAATGGATCACTCTTGTCTTGAGTGTGTTAGTTATTCCTTGTGTATACTATTCACATTATTTTAACCAAACAGTTTTATTTATTCTAGTTTTAAGTAATTTATATGCCCCTAAGACATCAAGTATTTCTAGACAATATGACAAGGAATTATAATTTTAGTCACAAATTCTAATAGAAAAGCCTTGTAGTTTGTGTTTATTCAACATTAAGGTATTATCTGTAATTGCAGTAGTTATGTACATGTCATCGTATGTGCAGCATTCCAGCAGTCAAGCGCTCTGTGCTCATGGATATGATTGCTGATCTAACTAACCATATAGGCTTGATGATACAATATTTGTAGTGTTATTAGGAATTAGAAATTTAAGCTGATATTCATTGGGAAATGAGTAGAAATTGCAATTGTATATTTATGTGTGTACACAGAATTGCACCTGAACAGCATACAAGATGACAGAGAAATATTTAGTTACTTAAACTCTATGACAAATCATAAAAAAGAATGAATGATGGGCCAAACCTTTTTGGTGAGAACAATACAAACCTACCAAAAAAAAAATTATATGTTATCCTTAGCTATTAAAGCAGGAACAGGATACTACATAAAGTTTACCTAAGTGCAAATAAATAAAGTACCTGTACTGTACTGATAAATTAAAACACTGACCTGAAACCAGAAGCTGAGGAACAAACACTTTAAATGGTGATTATTGCAATAACACCTGTTATGGTAATGGTCCAAAAAAATTAGATTGACCTACTGCATGTAGTATGGGGTGATCTGTAATGTTTGCAGGGCAAAACCTGGAGCACGGAAAACCCCAAATGCCCAGGCACATGCATGACAAGGCCTTCTTGAAGAATCGGAGGACTCCATGATAACGACAAAGCACACACAAACACACTGAAACAAAGGAATCATGGGCAAACAAAGCAACCGGCTTTGGAGAAGAACAAAAGCGACTACTACTCTCCAAGGCAGTCAAAGAAAGACTATGGTGTCAGGAGCTTCTATGCCTGGTTGGTGATCAGCTTCCACCTCATATGCGTATGAGTTGCCAGATGCCACAGATTTCTTGCTTTACAATCTTTGTTTTTTGACTGGTTTCCAGCTCCTGTTGCCAAGACAGAGTTTGTTAGCTATGAAAAATACAATGATTAAAAATTTTGTCATATTTTGGCCATTATAGGAGTAGGCTGAGTAGAGTTTCAGCGCGGCATGTACAAGATACTGTGTTGCAATTTCTTACTACGTAGCATCTATTAAAATTTGGGTTTGGGCATGTTTTGGACAAGTTGTCAACATTGCATATAATCTGGTACATCTTTGGTAGCATAGGGCAAAGTATTTAAGCTTAGACGGTCAATATATTTACTATTTTGATATTTGAATAGTTTTTACTAAAGAAAGTGGTCATATAATTCAGGTATGACTTCTCTAATAAAAAAAATATAAGCCCTCTTCCAGATTGTAGGATTAGTAAGGGAGTTTTGACTCTTCTGTTTCCACCAGGATGCACTTACTACAAGAGAATCTAAATTTCCAGTAAATTTTCTAATTCCTGCAACAATAATGTTATGGAATCTAAGATTTTTTAATACCTTTAGGTTTAGTTGATTTAGGAACTTGACATGCGTGGTTTATCTTTGGTAGAATTTGATTTGTATTCACTTTATTAGACCTCAGTGACTGTTTGTGATCAGCACCACATGCTGCGTATAGTAAGATTTTCAAATTCAGGCTTCCTACAGTTTGATGAAATATTTATCTAGGAAAGATATCCAAATGTGTTAACATAAAGCCAAAGAGATTAAAAAGCAGACTTTTTTGCACACACAATTGTGGGTCTTAGTGAACCAGCTACATTGAAATAGAGTTTAGTACAGTAATTGGAAAGCCAAAGCCACACATTTCTTTTCATTTTGCTAGTACAGTGATTTATTACTGATTGATTGAAGATTGGAACTCTGCAAACAACCAGAGATCTAACAAATTACTCCAAAGGTTTCTTTTTCCCTTATCTCTCCTAGAATCTTATTACTTGTTTCTAATTACAAGGCCCACCTTTACTCGAATTTTCCTAAAAATTCACATATCTTTTGCATAATATAGTAAACAACCTTTAAAGAAAAGTGCAAACAAACAGAGCAAACCAAATGTATTATCTCCATGTTATAGGTGATAATCCCAAAATAATGGCTAAAATATATATAATGAAGATTATGTTGGCTGTCCAGTACAGTATTTGCTTCAGCTATGTGCTACTTGACTTTTGTTGTATACTTGACTTTTGTTGTATAGAGGAAATTTATATAGATGATTCAGATTTGAAGTCATAACCTCTGTCATGATCTACATTGTGATATTACTTAAACACATCGCAACAATGAAGTAATTGATGTAACAATGCTACCATAAATCTGAACTTATCTCATATCTAAAAGCTGCAATGGACTGGACATATAACATACAGGGCCAAGAATAGAAATAATTTCTCATTTGTCTGGAACTATTACATTCAAGGCACTGTGGGATGATGTAAAAAATTATCTGTACTTTATCGAAAAACACTCTATGGATGTAAAAATGGCACTTTATCGAAAAACACTCTACAGATATAAAAATGGCAACTTGCATACCCTTACTCCTCCTATCTTGTCATTGCTGGATGATTGTAATGCTGCATAACTGTATGCACTAATTTTGCTTAAAAAAGCACAGCACACTTTAGTATGCTTATAAACAACACAGAACACACTGTACAGTGGACTTGAAATTATGAAGAATAACCTAGAGAAAGAAAGAGAAAAGCAAGCAAATGCACAGCAAGTGATGCACACAAATAAGTATACTCGCGTGATCAAGTATATACATGCTGATTTTACATGGAATGAGTCACTACCTTTTTGTAATGCACTTTGGTAGCTACACATTAAAAATTTAATAAACATTACTCTCAAAGCAGTGTTTGTTTGTGTGTGTAGGGATTTTTAAAGCTATATTACAGTAATAGTGTTATTAATTTTGTATGGCATACAAAAATTTATTGTGGTGCTAGGACCCTCCAGGTAATGTTGAATTTTAGATAAGGTTGTGATGGATTTATTAATTCTGTTGAATCTAGGGTACAGTGAAGGGAAAAGCCCTGTATGTAGACCCTGTATGTAGACTCAAGGGATGGTAACAACTAAATCCTTGAGCATACATACTTGGTGCATTGGTGGTTCACATAAAACTGGGTTGAGATGACACAAAACAGTATGACCTAAAGAGGTCTTGTATTAGTGGCATGGGTCACCTTGAAGCTCGGGAGCCAAGTAGTGAGTAATTTAGTTAACCCTCTTACGCCGATTGGACGTATTAAACGTCGAGTCAAAATGTCTCCCGTATGCCGATTGGACGTATCATACGTTCGGCTCCAAAAAAGTTTTTTTAAAAATTTTTAAAATTCGCGGAAAAAAAAAAATACTTATAGGCATACCAGCCGAAAACTTTTGTATCACGCGCCTTGGGGGATGCTGGGAGTTCACGGATCAAGGTGTTGTTTTGTTTACAATCGCTACGCAGGCGCGCAAGCGCGAATTTCTTTCTTATCGCACTAAAAAGTATCAGTGACACATCTCGGAAATTATTCGTCACTTTGACATAATTATTGCACCATTTTAAATTATCCTTTACATGAAGTATTATATATGAAAATGTGCGCAATTTCATGCACAATACAACTAAAAATATACTCATGATTGTAGCTTTTATCAGTTTTGAAATATTTTCATATAAATAACGATAAGTGCAAAAATTTCAACCTTCGGTCAACTTTGACTCTACAGAAATGTGTCGAGAAACGCAATTGTAAGCTAAAACTCTTACATTATAGTAATATTCAATCATTTGCCTTCATTTTGCAACAAATTGGACGTCTCTAGCACAATATTTCAATTTATGGTGAATTTATGAAAAAACTTTTTCCTTACGTTCGTGCGATAAACTCTTCCGATAAATTTTTTCGTGCGATGTTTCCTATGTTTGCACACCCTTTTAAATTTGCCGTTACATAAAGTTTTATATATGGAAATGTGCGCAATTTCATGCACAATACAACAAAAAACAAACTCATGGTTGTAGCTTTTATCAGTTTTGAAATATTTTCATATAAATAACGTTAAGTGCCAAAATTTCAACTTTCGGTCAACTTTGACTCTACCGAAATGGTCGAAAAACGCAATTGTAAGCTAAAACTCTTATATTCTAGTAATATTCAATCATTTACCTTCATTTTGCAACGACTTGGAAGTCTCTAGCACAATATTTCGATTTATGGTGAATTTATGAAAAAAAAAAAACATTACGTTCGCGCGGTGGTAACTTCCGAAAAAATCAGAATTTTTTTTGTGCGATTGTCGAAATGTTTGCACCATTTAAAATTAGCTGTTACATAAAGTTTTGTTTATATATGAAAATGGTGCGTAATTTCATGTAGAATACATTTAAAAATGATTTTGAAGGTTGTAGCTTTTCTCTTTTTTTCGAAATATTTGCATATAAATCACGATAATAGAAAAAAAAAAACACGTTCGGCGTCAAATTTGACTCTACCGAAATAGTTGAAAAACGCAATTGTAAGCTAAAAACTCGGTACGCCTAGTAATATTCTGTCATTTTTCTTCATTTTTGAAACAAATTTGAAGTCTCTAAAACAATATTGTGATTTATGGTGAAATTTTGAAAAATATATTTACCTTCACTCGCGCGCCGATTCGCGGCCGCAAGTCTCCGAAATACGTACATGGCATTATCCTAATATTTGCTCCTTTTCATATTAGCCTTTTTATAGAGTTTCATATATCAAAATGTGCGCAAATTCATGAAAAATACAATAGAAAATAATTGAAGGTTGTAGCTTTTTCCATCTTCGAAATATGTCCATATAAAAAAATATATATATTAAAATTTCGACATTCGGTCAAATTTAACTCGTCCGAAAAATGGTCGAAAAATCTGCAATTCTAATCTAAAAACTCTTACAGTATCGTAATATTCAATCATTTGTCTTAATTTTGAAACAAATTGGAAGTCTCTAGAACATTATTTAGAATTACGGTGAATTTTTGAAAATAACATTTTTTACGTCCGCTCGTTACGAATTCGTACATCATTTTGTGATAATATTTTTCCGGTGTTGCTTTTATTGTTTTACAATGTATTATATATCAAAATGATCGCAATTTAGTGTACAATACAACGCAAAAAAAAAGTAACTGGTTAGCTTTGACCGTTTTCTGCACAGCGTGATTTGAATACAATTATGTATGAATTTTTTTTTTTTCGCTACCATATATCGCATTATTTACATATGATAATGATATTATTTTTCATTTCTGATGGTTGCATTCTAAACTTCAGGCAATGACAAAAAAAGGAGCCAAAAATGAACTCTTAATCTTCAAAAGTACGCGCGCTGTAATTTTTTGAAAAAATTATTTTTTCCACTTCCGCGCTCACTCCAAACCAGGCCCGGCATACGGGAGACGTTTTGATTTTTAGGCTCCGGCGTAAGAGGGTTAAACATATGTTACAAGAGTCCTGTTATCCGAAGAATGCTCCTTCGTTATAGAAGCAAATGGACGAAGTTCACCTATATGATTTAATAAACATGACTACTTTATCCCTATAAAGTTTCCTTCTCATATTTTCACTCAAAAACATCCTCCATCATGTATACTAACAATTACTATTCCTCTGTTTTCTAATGTAAGTAATCTTTGTAATTTTCTGTACTGTATTTCACAATAGGTGTGAGCTTTTTATGATTTGCATTGTTGTTGCATTTAGTTTTCACAAATCTTTCATGTTCATCTTGTTGATATGTAGAGTGCCAGTGAAGTGATGTCAGCCTTTTGATTGTAACGTTCAGTCTTGTAGCTTTTCATTTTTATCTCATTTTGAGAAGACCCATTTTTCAGATTGTGTAATGATCTTTAATTACTCATTCCACCCCCATCTTCATAGTTTGATTATATAATTGCATTGCCAGGTGCTGTGTGACTGCAATGCCAAAAATAGGACTTTGAGTTCCAAAAAGACTTCTTGGTATACATTAGTCAGCAGTTTGGTATACCCTGCCTCTCTTTCATCCCCCACGTTGGTTTGCAGGAGAATCCTGAAATCTTGGTGAGTTAACTGCTCCTTCATAATAACAGATCAGTGTTGCCAACATTGCAAGTAGGCTTACATCACTCAGAACTCCCTGGTGGCAATTATGTAACTTTATTGGGCCCATCTGCACACACAACTTTGTGTTTCATCATCTAATGCTTATATTGAAAGTAAATCCTATTGCCGGGTGCTGGCTGATGTAATACTAAGAAAATGTCTTCAGAATCATAATTCATGTTTTTATCATTAGTATCATCCTCCCTAACCATGCTTATGGCAGATAAGTCATGGAACTAGAAACCCAAGGAACGGCACTTGACTATAAGGCCCAGGAAGATAGAGTAATAAATATTGTTAATGTTTTTGTCTTATTATTATTGGAGGTACAATAGCAGTATTTTTCTTAATTTTAATAAGCATTCATATTTAATACAAAAAAGACCATTTGTATTGCTGACAAGTATCTTCTGAATTGATTTGACCTTATTCTAAAAGAAAAAAAATACATACAGTACTAAGGAAGCTAATGATGCCTATTTTATGCAAACCAGGAAAATCCTATCAGTTTGTGTCCATTAATGAATGAGGAACTCTACAGAAAAAGCAAATGTGTAAGCCTAGTTCATTTTCAGGTGAACTCATCTCTCCTAGAAGGATTGGGTTTCAGTTTAGGTACCTTGTGATCAACATTTGTTCAGAGTAACTATTTGACAATCTGAATTTTTCCCTTTATACTTGTACTATTTGTCAGGAAATAAAAACTGTTGATAGGAAGAGAATAAGACATGAAGTTTCCTAATTTCCAGGAGCCCAATTCAATTGGGGCTTGCACAGCTGCTGAGGGTTCAGGAATGGCCATTTAGACATTGCTTTCATCCCTTTTGAAAAGAAATGGACTAGAAACTTTGGGGATGATTGAGTCACACAGGAAATAGCTCGAACATATGAAAGCCATAATACAGCTTCTGGATAGTCTCCAGAGTAACAAAATATTTGAAAAGGCATTTGCTTTTAATCATTGAGGGACTAGAATTTTTAAGCAATCTTGCTATAGGGAATGTGTGTTGTTCATACCTCCCCTAGCCTCTTCGATGTTGAATGAAGAAAAAGAAGTGGCTATCTCCACATTAAAACTGCTGGCATGGAAGAAGACAGTTGTTTAGCTGAGAAGGAGCAGGTTGTTTAATGTGATGAGAAGAGTTTTATTAACAATTAAGTACAGTTAATCACCTTCAATATTTTCCTTTGCCTCTGTAGTGGATGCTTATATTCAGTGCCTCTTTCATAGGGATGGATGAGAAAATATAAGTGATACACTGGAGAAGAATTCACTTGAGCACAAAAAACATTTCTTCATTCTCTTTGATAATATGCTAGGTTCCTGGTGGGTTTGTTGGCTAAATACTTTTCACTTAAGGAGATGGGTAGCAAGATGAGTGATTGACTGAAGAAGATTAATTGGCTTTGTTGAATTACCTTCTCAGGAAAGTACTTAGCTAAACATGAAATGCTAATTAAAAAACCCTAGTTTTAAGTCAAATTCAACAATTGCCAGCTGCCAGAAGACAAAAAGCACTTAACTAAAAAACTAGTATGTAAAATTAACGTATTGTAGGCTGGAAGGAATGCCAGGCTTATAAAGGATATAAACATGCAAATTTCTTTTGAGATATGATGACATGTAGCCATAGCATAAAAAAAAGAGACAGTAGGTTCAGTAAAAAAAATCAGATAAGGCACAAGAGAGTGATACTACACTATGAAAAAAATAGTTTCTAAAAGGGTGCTGACTTACACTTGATTGCCTTTTTTCTTATGATTAGTGGCAAGCAGAGCTCCATGTTAACTTTTGTCTTGTTGGTTGGTAGCCTTGGGACCTCATCTTTCTTATTTGAGGGCTAACAATATCAGCAGAAGTTGAGTGGAAATAATTCCTCTTCATCTAAAGCTAAAAGTGTTTATCTTGTCTTGACAGCTTTTCCAGGATGATATCAGGTCTTTGACCTTTACATCAGACAGTTCAACAACAAATACATGTATAATAAATTAAAGGTGCAATCTCTATTTATTTTTGCTGCTTAGGACTTCTGATTTTCTTTTGGACACATTCCAGAAGATTTTGTCCAGGTTTTTTCCATCTGAAGTCATCACAACAAATTCTTGGATGCCTAGGATAAATATCTGAATGCTCCAACAAAAGGCTGAAAGCAATGCAGCTGGGACTGAAGGGACATTTCAGAGAGCCTTTAGTACCATGTAAAGTGTACCACACGAGGAGTGTTGTAAGATGTACCCCCCAATAACACATTTTTAGTCTTGAGTGGGATGATAAATTAGTCATACACTCTTTCATCAGCTGCTCCTACAATCCCTTCAAGAAAGTTCAGATGGATTTTTCCATGAAATTATCATTCTTCACAGGTATTTAACTGCTAGATGCATATAATAATGTATGGAATTATTCACATCTCAAGCTGGCAGTCATAAGAACTATAATATTCTTCAGACTGTCTACTGGTTGCCTTTCTTTAAAACTGAGACTGACGTATCAAGGATTTTGTCAACCACAAAATGGGTTTGTTTGAAAAATAACGTTAACTTTATACAATTATTTTTTAAATCATAAAAATCACTGCCTTGGATAATTGTAAGGTAAGTCTGTGTAATGGATTATAAGTGTAATGTTGAATGTAACATGTATTATTTATATTTTTCTAGGGTGTATGGAGCTGGCTCAATTCGCCAAGTTTCAAAGAGAGATTTGACCAGAGTGTCCACATTAAGAGATAACCTTGGAGATACAGTTAGAGATATTATTGTGATGAGCACTGATGCTCAGAATGGCTTAAATCCATGCTCTAACAATAATGGTGGCTGTGAAGAGATCTGTCTTTTTGATGGACGTGAAGTCAAGTGCCAGTGCTACCATGCTCTTGTTGCTGAAAATGGGAAATCCTGCAGAGGTAAAAATTAAACAGTAAGCGATTGGTTAAGTCTCAAGGAATATATTTGTTTGCCTATCAGTATGTCATTCTTTTAGATTGTACACTATGAATGCAAATATAATCTTATTAATGATAATTTGATATTCTCTTAAAAATTTTTACCTAAAGAGAAAATAGATTTTTCCAACTTGATATTCTCTTATAAATTTTTACATAAACAGAACTAGATATTTCTCCTTGTTGGCTGATTTTATGCTAATTTTTAGGTAGTATTGTATTGTAAGTGCAGGATGTTAACAAAATTCAGCATGATTTTACTAACTCCTTTTGAAAGAAGTTTGCTTTCCTGTCCCTGAAACATCATGCTAGTGACCTTTTATTTCAGCACAAACTCACTACTTTATGTTAGCATAGACTGCTATAGTAACAATCTCCCAATACCAGTCAGATAGAAGAGTCCCATTTGACACTATCGGGAAATGCATCTGGGTCCCAGATAACTTCAGTCATGCTACCAAGAGACAATTTATGCTATAATGCTTCATTTCCTTTATGGGAAATAATCGCCCCAATAAGGCAAAATTAAGGAAATTTCAAAGGATATCAATAACAACCAAGTACAGTAACCACATAGTGGGGTCTCCTCTGGGATTTGGTCCTAATTAACCTCTGAGATACATACATATATGTATCAGAGCCAGGATGGAAGGGTTAGACTGCGTGAATTTGCATGTCTATATTGTACAATCTCTCTCTCTCTCTCTCTCTCTCTCTCTCTCTCTCTCTCTCTCTCTCTCTCTCTCTCTCTCTCTCTCTCTCTCTCTCTCTCTCTTGTTATTGGTAGTATAATTTTAGATTTGCTAAAGAGATTTTGCAATGCTAATAATACTCTGGTGTTCAATAATCATGTTTAGGCAGTCTTTTATACTTCTGTTTATGCATTTATATTTTCATAAGTTTTCTAATTGTCTGTATTTGTTATGTTTGTTATTTTGTTATTTGTATGTTTATGTTATTTTTATCTTATTGCATATGAATTTTACACATTTTGAGATATGCTAGAAAGAATAATACATAACTGGAAAGTGTCTATGAGAAAACTAAGAGAAAGATCATATATTTTTGTTTTTATTACCATTTTTGAATAGTAACATGGCATCTTTTAATGAGTACGTATTGTAACTATATAATTTAAAGTATTTTATGCAAAAAAAGAGACTTACTGATTAACTGATATTTTTGTAAAAACTTTTCCACAGAATATGAGGCCTTCCTGTTGTATTCAAGTATCACAAGCTTGACAGTCTTCACATGTTTGATGAAGACAATCCAAACACTCCTTTAAAGAAGATTACATCAGATATTATGAAGAATGCTATAAGTCTAACATTTGACTATGCCAATCAACGAATTTTCTACTCAGATATTCAGCGAGGCAGTATCAATACAGTCTTTTTCAATGGAAGTGGACATTCTTTATTAGTAGAAAGTAAGTTGAGAATTCTGAATAAGTCTTGCATATTTCATTTTGAACTTCTTTGTAGCATGAAATAAATTTTTGCTGATAATATTTTTAAAGGGATTTTGACAAAGGAAAAATCTACCTAGAAATGCGTGCTACAGGAGCATTTTCACCGGCTGACACAGGTCAAGCCCAGAAAAGAAGTTATTTACATTCTATTGAGGCTTTTCCCATCATTTTAGCTTCTTGCTTATTAACTTAGAATTTAACCATAACTAATGGCCTCAGCATTTTATAGTGCTGGTCATTTTATATTTTTTGGTTGTTTAAGAAAAGGCACAGCATAAGAAGTTAGGTAGAAATTTTGTCTATTGTCAGTGAACTTTTCAGCAAAAAAAAATGACAAGGGAAATTTTGAGATGTTATAATATGGACAATGCCAAAAAGAACAGTCATACGTACTGTGATGCAATAATCACAGATTGGTTACCAAAGGGCTTTTGACATTGCCTTTCAGTCATGCTTGGTTATCACAATTTTTTTCTTTCCCAGAACAAGGATCAGTAGAAGGGCTGGCTTTTGAAGAAAGAGAACGGGATCTCTATTGGACTTGTCAGAGTGATGCATCTATAAACAGAATGAGTGTTGATCCATCGCGCACCCAAACTGTAGAGAAAATTGTACACCTAGAGCAAAATGATAAGCCGAGAGGCATTGTTGTTGATAGCTGTGACCTGTAAGTTAATAACTTTTTTTTTTTTTTTACTGATGAAGGAGATGTTGATATATGTAATTTTCTTTTTATGGTTTGCATTGGTCAAATACTGTACTTTTTTCTGTTGAATTGTCATGAAGCGAGGACGACGTATTTGTTTTTTACTGCTAGACTAGTGTTGTAAGTTGGATAGAGAGCATCTGAGAGTATAAATCTCTTCAGAATTTTATGAATTTTGATTGCAACTTGAGTTAAGAATTTTAAGAATTTTGATTGCCACTTGAGTTAAAATATCTACCTCTTTTATTGTTTCTCTCATATTTCTAGTGATTGACTTAGATTATAACAGTTTTCTGAATCTGAACAGGATTTGCTTAATCATAGGACATGAAGGGTGAAATTGATAGCAAACTTTATTACTTGCAAAATGATTTAGAGATGTGTTAAACTGAATAAAACTTTTCAAGGTGTTGGATCAATATTGGTGAACTGACAGCCTTCAAGGTACTTTATAATCATATAAGTACCTACTCATAGGGTGGCCTGACACTTGAGATATAATGTTAATTTGTACTACTCAGATCATCTTGTATGCAGATTACCACATACCCATGTCAGCCCATGAACATATTAGCTCATAAGCTTTTTAATTAACTCCATATGAGATTCTTGCCCATAATGCTGTGGGAAAATTGTGCTACTGTAAATAAGGGAGTGTTGGAGAGATGTGGTGTCTAGTGGACTGAAAGTTAAAGTGAAATCCAGAAATTAAAATGGTTTGGACACACAATGGAAAGGGTTGCAGAACAGTTAGTCAGAAAAGTAATAGATGTGGAAGTAGCAGGATGATGACCTGTAAGGAGTCTCAAGAAATTATGCATAAAACGGGATAGATGATGGCCTAGGCCTAATGGGAGTTGAGGCAAAGATTGCTCAGGACAGGGAAACAGGAGTAAACCCATTTCACATGTAATCCCATAAAGTGAAAAATGACGTAGAAATGTTTATGATGAGGATGACTAACTGTATCTTGTTGAATTCATGAACTACAAAGATAACATATACTGTAATGCACATTTTCGATACTTTAGTCTGAAATTTTGTGATGCTCAGGTTTTATGCAGCTTTCCACCCAAATTGAAAATGCTTGCTTATAAGTAATGGGGTTGCAGTCAAATATAATTGTTGGAAACAAAAGCAAATTTTCATAAGCCCACTTGACATTCTGGGATCCACTCATTCATCCACAGTAAAGTTGGCTAAATTTCACTTTTGATTTTTCTCTTCAAAGGGATTGATGAATTTTAGGTGTTCTCATGATAATGAATGGATTTTTATGAAGAAATCTTACAGAAGTTTGCAAATGAAAGGGGAAATGAAAGTTAACCTTGGGAAATTAGCAACATTTTAGAATACGAATCATGTAGGCTCTTGCTTACTTAAAATGAATTTACAATAAAAAGTTGCAGTAATCTTTTGGTTGTAACAATAGCTGTATGTTTACTTAGGTATGTATCATATCTTATTTGTAGTCAGAATACAATATTTCCAACTTATGATTGGTTCAATGGAACTAAACCCTATTAAAATTTGATGAATGTCTGCATAGGTACTTTTGAGAGCAGTTATTCAATTGGGGTGTTTGACTATACATTGGCATTTTCTGGTATTTACCCTTATTTCTTCTCAACCATTTTAAATAAGGATATTATAGTGAAGGATTATTGTTGCTTAATATTATTTGCATTATTTTCATAGAATACTTTGATATTTATTTCAGTTTGATTTTCTGGACTAACTGGAATTCTGAGGCCCCATCAATTCAACGTTCTCTTGTTAGTGGAATGCGTGTTGAGTCGATCATAACCACTCAAATCCGCATGCCTAATGGCCTGGCTATTGATCATAAGGCACAGAAGTTGTATTGGGCTGATGCAAGGTTAGACAAGATTGAAAGATGCAATTTGGATGGATCAGACAGATTTGTAAGTCATTCTACACTTTATTTATAATGTAATGAGGTATTTTTCTAGTGTACTTATTACAAGTACTGTACTGCAACATGCAGAGTTTTTTAATGGTTTTAAACCTATTGTTGATAAATTAGATACAGAAATAGTAATAATTTATTGCTATTCTTTACTGAAAAATTTTAAATAACACTAATAAAATGATAATTTACATTGAAGTAAGGCTAAGAGCATTGAATTTTGCTGTTTTTGGGCTTATTTCAAAATGTAAGTTAAATATGTCATGAGTATAACATATTTGCTGGCATATTAGATGCACTTTTTATTTTTAAACATATCAAAAACTGCCCTGCGTCAGATGTAGCTGTATTATCGATGGGAGACCAAGCGCTGTCAGTGAGCATACTGGGTAGGCACAAAAATTGTTGCTAATAATAAAACACTGAAAAACAAGCCTTATTATTACAGTAAATTCTTACTAATAATGAAATATTGAAAGCAAGCTGAATTATCAGTCTATTATCTCAAACTTACAAAAAATTGCTTACAATATGTCAGCAGTTACCATATAAGGGAAGCTCACATCATCTCACTATACCTCATTCCCAAGCATAGGTAATTCACTCCTTATATATCTTACATTATAAGGACTGTTTACATTTAGGAAACATTTATTTATTCTCTAAATAAAAAACATTCATATGCCTATCAGCCATTTACAATTAGTGGCTGTAAACAAAACTATAGCGCTGCCTGGTGGCCTGTCACGGAAACACATACTATATAAAAAGCATTACAGCTTACCTGAGAGGTGGTAAGAGTTTGGGTATGGTTTCCCATAAAGTATTGTTTATTTATGGCAATTTTCATAGAGTCCAAACCCATGACTGGAAAAAACAAAAATGGCACTGTTATAAGATCAAATTGTGGCTAGATTCATACATTTGTTCATATGCAGAAGAAAGATTGTATGTATATAAAATGTAGGTGTGGGAAATAGCAAAGATGGAGGTGATAGGCTTAGTAACATTATTAAAAGAAAAATTAATAGGATATCATTTAAACATTTATATAAGATTTTTTCATGTAGTATTGCATTATTGTAATGGTATATTTTAATATTATAATACATAAACATTACACATAACATTAAAATGGACAAGACTAAGTTTGTCAGACTCAGGAATTGTAGGATTAAAAGAGCATCAGGCAATTTTACAATGGTTTGGAAATGTTTTGTTTATGAGTGCATTCTTTTTATATACATAATAATCATGCTTTCAATAAGGTGAAGCAGAGTCAGTCATATTAGATTATCATTGTCCTCTACCATATCTGCTCACTTACCTGCTCTGGCCAACCCCTTTCCTGCTGTTACACAAGTATCTTCTTTGTCTGTTGATCAGGCTCTAACTGCTTCTTTCTTCTCCTTCATCCCCTGCACTGTCTTCTGTGGATGATTTAGTGTCAAGGGACTTCTTTTCACGGCTGTAGGAGTCCATCTCATCTATGTCTGGAGTTATTTGAGACAACATTTGCCAAGTGATTGCTTAGTTGTTCTTTTGCTCATCCCGCTGTCTCTTCTGTTGTAGTGCTGTGCTTTGTTTGCTCTGCCAGCTGCTCCCATTTTGCTTGGTACTCCTACAGCCTTAGATGCTTATGACCTTTGCCGTTCTTGTGTGTGTTGTAGCTGCAGCATCTGCAGTTTCTGTTCTATCTTTTGCACCTGCTACTTCATCTACTTCAGTAACTTCTATTGCACTTGCTGTTTATGTTGCTTTTTATGAGGCTGTTTGCTCCATTTACTTTTTGGTGTTGCTGGGTCATCTGCTTTGCTCATGCTGACTCTGTTGGTTGCTCCTACCTTGCACACTGTTTCTGATGCCAGTGAGTCTTTGGTTGCCAAACTTCTACTGTCTATCCCTGTGGCTGTGCCTATAGATCTTCTTCCACAACCAAGATAAAAGGTATTCGTTTCCCATTATCAATTACCTAAGATCACATCCATCTGTGGGTCTTACTGATGGGGTGGAGAGTACAGGCAGCCCCCAATTATTGGCGGACTCGGTTATAGGTGATCCGAAACACAGGCGCCATTAACTGGTTATCGGCGCCTATCATAAATCGCTGAGTTTCGGTTAATGGTGGCTTTCACTTATCAGCACCCCGCCAATAACCAGGGACTGCCTGTATCCTCAAGAAGCTGTTGTCAAGTAGTATCATGACCGTTTTAGCAGAAAAAACTGTGATTGCTCTAGACATTTCTCATCTAACTGGGATGACTTCATTCAGGTCAATTGACTGTGACTGCTGCTGTATTTCTAGTTATTCTGAGGAGGTTAGTTGGACTCACTGAATGGATACTGTTTTTCCCTTGGGTGCTTGCTGGAAAAGACAACATATATTTGAATTGGAAGACTCTGCTACAGCCTGGCCTTTATCCTCTCCCCTTTTTCTAGTAATAGTCCACCTCATTTGCTCCAGTGGCTACTGCTGGTCAAAGGAAGAGAAGGCATTCTCTGCACATGAGGTCTCTTTAGCTTCAGTAATCTCATACAGAAGATCAAGTATTGGAATTCCCATCTGACTACCCCTAAGACTATTCCTCCAAGGACAACCTATTTAGCATAATATGATTAATGGGGTTATGATAAAACAAATTTGTTCATATACGAAACAAACCTTTGGTCTTAACATTAGGGTAATACTAGCGCCAAGCTGGAAACCATTAGAATTAATAATAAACTTGTGAGATCTAGGGACTATTGGCATCTAAACCACTGCCTTTAAGATAGGACGTGATTACTTTCTATCTTTTTCAAAGCTGGTTTAGTGTGCCCAATTTTATTCACATTTTCCTTTTTTCCTTTTTTGTTTCTCTGGGTGTGATCTGCTAGGTGTGTACGTTGTGAGATGGAGAATTTTGCTTCACCAACGGGAATTTTTTTCGGGTTCTCAGAAGAGACAAAGGAAATGCCCTGGAGTGAGTGGGTTTCCTTGTTCAAGATTTTCAACATCGGTGTCTACAGATCCACATCCAACGTGTAGTAGGTGCAGAGAAAACGTATGTACTATTACTATTCCTTGTTCAGTTTGTCATGGTTGGTCGGTGGAACAGTGGATGAAGTTTTATGGGAAGGGCCAGTACAAAAGAAAGGAGACGACACCATCTTTGGATGACCAAGCGTTGTCGGCTTCTTTTGTATCGGCAATACACCAGACTGCTCCATATGTTTTGTCACCTGCTTTTGATGTTTCCCATACTCCTTCAGTTTCTTATAGCGATTCGTTATTGGAAATGCCAGGATGGGTTTTTTGGGTAATTTATGCATAAGTATGCTCTGTCGTTCCCGGCAGGAAGAGGGGGAGCATCGCCATCTTTGTTCTAGGTGTCGGCCCCCAATGCGCAGAGAAAGGAAGGAACGTGGTCGGCGTTAGGCCTACCAGGCATACCAACCTTGGAGGGGTTGTTCGTCACGCTTCCACCAGGGCCCAACAACGATGAAATGTTTCCTCATCCCCCTGGCCTGCATTTTATGGGAGCTAATGCCACGGCAACGTCAACAACATCAATGTTTCCACTGATGCAGAAAGTTGGAAGTAGTTTTGCAGCACACGCAGGGCTACCAGCAGCAGGTGCTCAAGCTCTCCCTACAGGAGTGGTGATGTCACAACCAGCGTCACACACCGACATGGCTGACGCGATGACATCACAGCCTACTGCTTCTCTAACTACTTTGTTGCCTCCGGAGCCGAATACGCTTTCTGACTCTTTGGTACACACAGTCAAAAAGAAAAGACGTGAATCATCTTCTTCTTCGTCTTCTTCCTCTAGTTCAGCATCATCGCAAAGTTCGATGACGTCACTAGCGTGTGGCCAGGTCAAGCGTTGGAGAATACGGGACTTCATGACTGATCCTCAGGCCAAAAGGAGAAGAGTAAATTCTTCTTCATCTTCGAGCCAGGACTGTCACTTCCCGGTCAGCAACAAAGTAAAGAAGACTGTGGCTGGTAAGCTTAACGCTAACGGACAAAGTTGTTTACAGCTGTCCGAACGAGCGAAAGCATTGACGGTCGCTGAGATAGCGCCGTCGCGGAGATGCCAGCAGTGAGGACAAAGAGTTTAGGAGAGACTACACTGCCGTTGGTAAAATCAACGATGGGTGTGAAGAATTCAACAAGGAATGAAGAACAGATACCAGTTTTGCCTGTGAGACCTTTCAAGATAAGGAGAAAGGATAAGAGAGCTCCCATTAAAAGGTCGAATAATAAAGAGTTGGTAACCTCTTCTGATACTCTGGTGGAAGGCGTTGTTCGACTCGATGAGGGATCAAGGCCGACTTCCCCGACGGTCGTTGGAGATCATATTAATAAAGATAGAGAAGAAATTAGCTCGGTTTCGAGAGAACCTTCATCTTGGAGGTATAGACGGGGTTCTCACTCTTGATCTGTAAGTAGAGAAGAAGTTAGGTTGTCTTGTTCTCCTACTAACTATTCGAGATCGAGCCGACGACGGCCCTCAGAGATCAAAGATGCCGCGGTCGTAGGGTCGGACAGCCATGACGCACCCAAACGTTTGTCAGAGGATAGGAGTGAGCTAGCTTCTCCTGCGGTCGAACACAATACGTTGGAACTGGAGGAAGGGGAAAACCAGGAGTTTTTGGCTTTGTATGCGGAGGTGGTTGATTTGATTCATCAATTCAATAACCTCTCGAGCACAGAGACACCTGCCAGTATGCTTCCTCCGGGAATCGACATGGTATTTGGATAGAAAAAGGAAACGAAGGTGTCGTATGAATTACCTTGCTCAGTCATGAGGAGTCAGTTTTAGAGCATGTAAATGCAGGGATTGCTGGAAGGGATAATTCCTTAAGATCGAATAGATTGTGTAATTTTATTTCCCCTCCATTGATGAAACATAGGAAATATTATGCGACACCGATGGTTCCTTTGCTATCTAGACAAATTAACCCAGATGTGGTAAGGTTAAAACCTAGATTAACCTTGGATCAAGTTAAGATGGAATACCCTTCGATGACTTGTCAGGAGGCTGCTACTTTGGAAGCAACAGCTTCTTCTATCTTTCAGACTGCTTCTTGGTTAGACCTTTGGTCAACAGCAGTGGCAAAAATTGCATCCTCAGAAGTAACGAGAAATGTAGTGGATAAATCAGTCAATGTTTATCAGATTGCTACAATCAGATTTCAAAGCAATTGCGTACTTGACAATTTATGTGCTAATGTTTGGGCTAATATCCTGTTGATGAGGAGAGATGCAGCTTTAGCTAGATTAAGCCGCTCTGTTGATTTGGATTCCCTGTTAGAAATGAGGAATGGGGATATCTTAGAGTCTCAATTGCTGTTGCCAGAGGGCATACTGGAAAATGCTATAGATAGGAGAAGGATGGACACTAATGACAGATTAGTACAGCAGGCAGTTAGGAAAACATCTGGAAGTCAGGCTAATCCTAATGAGGTAAGGCATCAGCAAATACCTCGTAAGAAACCAGTGAGACAACATCTCTAATAGAGCAAGAAGACCCTCTTCCCCAAAGAAGTTAGCTCATCGACCCTTTCACAATACACCCAACAGAGGAAGGGGCATTAGGGGAAGGGGGAGAGGTTCAAGACGATAGGAAGGGCACCTCTCATCACTCAGCCACACCATTGGGGGGTTGCCTGGCAAATCACTGGAAGGTGTGGCAGGAATTTGGAGCAGAGCAGTGGGTGGTGGATGTTCTCAGTATTGGATATTTGATTCCGTTTCGAAGTGACCCCCAGCCTTGACAGAACAACCATTACCGCACCTCGCCTGTGCTCAGGAATCGCAGAAAGCTTTTATTCTGCAAGAGGAATTGAAGAAGATGATGGAAAAAGGGGCTGTGGAACAAGTATCGATTCTGTCAAAGGGGTTTTTAAAGGGGTTTTTACAGCCGCATTTTCCTTGTCCCCAAAGCCAACGGGGATTGGAGGACAGTAATAGATCTGTCAACATTGAATCTGTTTATAAGAAAAACCAGATTCAGAATGGAGATCCTAAGACTGTTCTAGCAGCAGTCAGGGTCAAGGATTTTATGCTGACAATAGACTTGAAGGACGCATACTTTCAGATCCCAGTCCATCAGTCTTCCGGGAAATTTCTCCGCTTCAGTCTTGCAGAGAAAGTTTTCCAATGCAGAGTCCTGTGCTTCGGGTTGACAACGTCTCCGCGAGTTTTTACAAGAGTATTCACTCTCGTGTTGACATGGGCACATGCTCATTGGATCAGGCTAATAAGATACCTAGATGACTGACTGGTGATAGCAAAGTCCAGAGAAAAATTACTTTGGGACAGGGTTACCCTTCTGCAGTTTTGTCACAGCCTAGGCATTGTGATAAATCAGGAGAAGTCAAAGTTGGATCCAAGTCAACGGCTGGTGTATCTGGGTATGATTATAGACACAGTAAAAGCCACAGTATTCCCAGCAGACCAGAGGGTAGAGAAATGCAAACAAGTAGTGAATGCCATTCTGGAAAAGCAAAGACAGCCAGCAAGACAGTGGCAAGTAGCACTGAGAATTCTAACTTCCTTGGAGAACCTGGTACCACACAGGAGGTTACACCTTCGATCATTGCAATGGAGGATGAAGGAGTTTTGGTCGCCAACAGAAGATCATCCAAATGAGCAAATTCCCTTGTTAACAGAGGTGAGGAAAGACCTACTGTGGTAGGTGCAGGACAACAATCTGACAGTGGGAATTCCCCTTCAGCAACTCTCTCCGGACCTCTTGCTGTTCTTGGATGCTTCACTCGAAGGTTGGGGAGCCCACATGGAGGAGCTGATGATTTCAGCAAAATGGAGTTGTGAGGACAGAGAACTCCATATAAACGTGTTGGAGTTAAAAGCAGCGTTTCTGACACTTCAGGAATTCCGGGAGAGGTGAAGGGGCAATCAGTGGTATTGATGTCGGAAAACACTACAGTAGTAGCTTACGTAAACAAGCAAGGAGGCCTAGTATCTTGGCAGTTACACCTGATGATAGTTCAACTTTATCAGTGGGCTGTAGAGACTTAAGTAGACATCAGAGCTAGATATATTCCAGGAAAAAGAAACATGGTGGCCGAAAAGTTGAGCCGGAGGGATCAGATCCTAGGAATGGAGTGGTCCTTGCATCAAGAGATAGTGGACAGAATGCTCATATTGTGGGAAAGGCCAATCATAGACCTATTCTCAACCGGGTACAACAAAAAGTTGGAAGTGTATTGTTCAGTAGTCCCGGACATAGAGGCAGTAGCAGAAGATGTGCTACAACACCCATGGGACAATCTGGACGTGTACGCATTTCCTCCATTTTGCCTAATCCGTCAGGTTCTGAACAAGGTAATCCAGTCTCAGAACCTCTAAATGACTCTGGTAGTGCCTTTATGGCCGAAGGCAGAATGGTTTCTGGATCTGTTGGAACTCCTAATAGACGTGCGGAGAGAGTTACCTCCATGGAACAACCCACTATGTCAGCAGCACTTGGAGAGGTACCACCAGTCGGTGAAGTCCCTATCACTTCACGGGTGGAGACTGTCAAGTATCTCCTGTGAGCGAGAGGCTTTTCTCAGAATGCAGCAACACAGATAGCAGGAAATATCAGGTATTCTGCAGCGGTCTACCAAGGAAAATGGTCTGCAAACTGTGATTGGTGTCAAAGATGGAACTTGTCTCCACTCGGAACCACTGTTCAACTTAGCAGATTTTCTGATATATCTCAGGACAGAAAGGCATATGTGTGTATCTGCTGTAAAGGGATACATGGCTGCTTTAGCTTTGGTCCTGCACATGGAAGGCGTGGACATTTCTTCTTCATGGGAGTTGGCTATGGTTAATGAAGAGTTTGAGCAGTCCTGTTCCCCGAAGGAACTAAAAGCTCCAGATTGGAATTTGATCATGGTACTGAGTAGTCTTCCCCCTACAAAACCCCTATTCGAGCCATTAAGACAGTCCACAGATAGAAGCTGGACCCTGAAGACAGTCTTCCTATTGGCCCTAGCCTCAACCAAAAGGGTGGGGGAACTACATGGTCTGTCATATGTGGAAGCATTCGAGAGGTTTTCGAGTTTGTCTCAGAATTCGTGGCCAAAACTCAAAACCCATCAGTAGTGGATGGCAAATTCGACTCCTTTTCCATGCCTTCTCTGGGAGAATTTATAGACAAGGACAAGGAAGAAATGCTTCTGTGTCCTGTCAGAGTATTAAGAGGGTACTTAAGAAGAATGAGGCATCTCAGGCCGGAGGCTGTTTGTAAGTACAGGACGGAACAAAAAGGAAGTGTCCAGGAACACAATATCGTTTTGGCTGAGAGAAACGATCAGGAATGCATACATGACAGAAGACAGAGGGTCAAATAGCCGAGAGAGGGCTAGAGCTCATGACATCAGGGGCTTGAGCGCTTCTTTGGCATTCAAGAAAAATATGTCTGTGGAGAGGATTTTGAAAGCTTGTATTTGGTAATGCCAAACAACTTTCACTTCCTTTTATTTAAAAGATGTTGCCCATAGATCCTTGGACACTTTTTTTCTTGGGTTCAGTGGTGGTGGCCTAGCAAGTGGTATAGCTCATCCAGTACCCCTGGCTGGTCAGTTTGTGTTTAGTCTAAGATGAAGGTATGAAAATAGAATGAATGAGATGACTGGTCTTTCTTCTTTACTACTTTCTTTCTACTCCTTCACCTACGGGCAGTATGAAGGAAAGTACCATCATGAGCTGGAACGGACTAGATGCAGGTGAGGTGGTCAGCCATACTGTAAAAGATAATCTAGAGTATAGTATACTTTTCAGTAGCAACACACTCCTCTCAATAATAGGGAGAGAGAGGGGTAATAATAGATCGAGATACAAGGGACAGGAGTGGTTTATGAGAATGGAGAGTTCTTCATCTTCTGTAAGGTAATAAACCATGGCATCATAGGAACACCCAGAGAGGGAAACCAATAGATTCTCATATATCTTTGGTTCAAGGGTTAATAGTCCATTGTCTTAGAATAGTACTTCTACTATTCGGAAATAGATAAAGGTGGCAAACTCCCAGTCAGTTATAGAGACTTACCTGTCACCAATGAGTAAGTCTATCCTAATGTTAAGACTGAAGGTTTGTTTCGTATGTGAACAAATGGCAAATTTTTAACCAATTTGTATTTTTCATAAATAACAAACCTGAGGGCTTAACAGATAAAGGCCCACCTCTAACCACCCCTCTAGCAGTCTAAACTGGGTTGGAAGAGTAACTGTCAGGTCACAGGATGCCAAGGGCATTCTGGGTACTACTCCGTGACCTAGTATAGATGCCAATAGGCCCCTGATCTCACAAGTTTATTATTAACCCTACCGGTTTCCAGCTTGGTGCTAGTATTATCCTAATGTTAAGACCTCAGGTTTGTTAGTTATGAAAAATACAAATTGGTTAAAAATTTGTCATTTTTAAAACATCAAACTAGTGTTTTCATACAATTCCAGAAATCATATTTTGTTCTCCCTCTTCATATTTTGTTTCTTGATGCTTCACATTCAGCCTAATTGAACAGTTAGTTGGTTCCTACTGAATGGTCCAAATGGTACATGAGTGAACAAGGGCCCTTCTTGGTTTTAGAAGACAAAAGACTGTCTGTAGACATTAGAGGCTGGCTGATAGGCTTGTGTTCAAAATTCTTGAAGGCTATTTACAACCAAAACTAAAAATTAAATTAGTGAATAAATAGATAAATGAGAAGGGTTTTTCCCCTTTCTTTTTATATCAGTTTTTAGTTCTTGAATATTTTTTTGAATCATACTAATGCATGACTTCTGAACTTTTATCTTTTTATCATGATTATATATTTATGATATTTACAGTATAAGAGTACTCATACTTATATAAGTGTTGTCATAACAGTTTATATGTTTCCTATTGATTTGTCTTTTTTTTACAGAGCCTTTTAAAAAATGTACCAAGTCATCCTTTTGATTTGGCAATATATGGAGACTATCTATTTTGGACTGATTGGGTTCTGCATGCAGTTGTTCGCGCAAATAAGTATACAGCTGATGATGTTGTTAAACTCAAGACAGGAGTTACACGGCTTATGGGCATTGTAGCAGTTGCAAATGATACAAATAATTGTAAGTGCACTTGTTTTGTTGAGCATTCATGAGTAGTACAAACCATTCACTGCTCATATGCATGCTAGCCAGTAACATATTTTTTATTGGTAATAACTTGTAACACAATTATATAAATAATGAATAGTGATTATTTTCTAGTGTAATCATTTATCTTTAAAGAGACCTGCTGCCCTTGTAACCAACTAAAACCTCTTATTATTTACACGGTAGATAAATAATGGTGGTTATAAAAACTATCCAACTACTACTGTGTAGTCATAGTTACTTTTGGAAGTCCTTTTGAGTCATATCTGGCTGTGAAGTTTATTATTTTAATGCTTATTCAATGCTCAAATCCTATCTTGAACATTTGATATGTTAATATTTTAAAAATTATTTCTGATATATAACTTTGGTCATATTGTAATCTCTTGCAAAAATTGCAAAAACATTATATTAAGTTAGAGGACTGTTTTCTGGGATACGAGATAGAATTTTCTAAGTAAAATGTTGCCACAGTTAGATAAGTATTTCATACAAACCCATTAACCCTTTCACTTACCGATGGATTAGATATGAACGGCATCCAAATTCAGTCCTTCGCTTACCGAAGATGGATATAAACTTACTCCAAATGTCAAAAAAAAAAAAAAAAAAAGATTCCACAAACCAGCAAACAAGAGGATAATAATTTTTCAGCGAGTCTTCCTTTTGTATGTAAAAAGACTTGTGTGTGAAGTTGGAGTACATCTATAGCCGACTATTAGGCTTAAAAAACTTGAAATCAATAAACATTACTTTCCTTGTCATGATCCCTGATTGTTCAGTATCATAAATGAACAGAATCCAAGAACATAATTTTTAACACTATTGGACATACGAACATGGAACTAGTGCCCTCTGTGTCATACTCAAGAAGAGTTGTTCAACTTATTTTATTTTATCTATGTATACACCCAATATTCAGGTGATCTTGATTTTTCCAGGTGTGATGCCAGTCCATGTAGAGTTTTTAATGGAGGCTGTGAAGATATCTGTACATTAGATGAACGTGCTCAAGTGGTTTGTCAGTGCTCTCCAGGGCGGATGATTCTGCCTGATGGCCGTCGCTGTGGCTGTACGTGTTGCTAACTGTTCATCCGACCAGTTTGAATGCAGTAATGGGCTTTGCTCATCCCCTACATATACTCATGATGGAGATCCTGAATGTTCTGATGAGTCTGATGAAGATGAAACATATTGTGGTATGTTTATGATGATATATTTAGAAAATATTTGTTATTTGCCATGACTAATGTAAATATGTATGCAATGTATTTATATTGTATTGTTTATTTATGATTATTGAAAGTCTCTTGATTTTTTATTCTTTTACAAAACAATTTCTCTTTACTTCCTTTTGATTGGGTAATGTCTTTCCCAAAGTAAGCCGAACTTGTAAAGAAGGATACTTTGGATGTGGAAATGGCCAGTGTATTCCTCAAGAAAAAGTGTGTGACCATAAATTTGAATGCCACAACCTGAATGACGAAAAGAACTGCAACTGTAGCAGTGATGAAATTAGATGTGCGAGCAGTGGCTGGTGTTTACCAGCAGACAGCAAGTGTGATTATAAGCAAGACTGTCCTGATGGCAGTGATGAAATGAATTGTTGGTAAGTTTGGCTCTAATCTTTCTTTAGTTTTTTAGCTCATTATGTACTGTATAATACTGTAACTACTATATTGTATGGGGTGGTTGTATGGCACATTCTTATAGGGTACAAAGCATTACCTTATTAGGTACTGTCTCACACATTCTTCTTTTTGAAGCATCAATGAAAGGAGACTGGTTGGCTTTTTACAGTGCTTATATTTTGTATTTTCTTTTCTTTCCTCCTTTAACTGTAACCAAATTGGTAACATTTTTATGAGCTCAAGGTGGTTCTGGTTATTGCTTCAAATCTTGTGTAACTTCTTCCTTTGTTCATAGTTGGGACTTTTTGCGAGTTTGGTCCACCAGTAGACTTTTCTTACGCTAAGTCAGTTCACCTCATCTTCATACCACTCATCTTATGTAACTCATTGCAACTGTTACTTGATTTGCAGAGTAACATTTTTTTTTTTTTTTTTTAATCAGTACTTCAAAAGTTGTGACATATTTGTTGTAATATAACATATTTTTTGCATTCATATAATAACTTACAAGTTATAAGGAAAGAAAACAGTAAAGGAATTCTGCTCTATATTTGTAGTAATTATCTGATAATGTATGTCACAACTGTCCTCATCTCCTGAATCCCTGAATCTTCATAAACATCTTCATAAACATCACTGCTAGCTTTGTTGTCATTCATCTTCAAAAATAAGAAAATATTTTAGCAAACATAATGACTTTATCTGTGCTAGTTTTATTGACTCTTCTTCAAAAATAAGAATGTTTTTCAGCAAACAGCACTTACATTTGACAGTATAAGCACTTGGGAATGCCAACAAAAGATGCTGCCATTCATTGAGAAAAAATACCAAGAACACTTGCTGAGAGAAAAGGAGACAAAAAATGGGATGGCATCAATGCCTTAATAAAATTAGGAGAATAACAATAGAAAGGTTAAGTTAGGTTACTGGCATGAGTTTGTTTGTGGATATTAGATAAACCCCCTAGTATCCGCAGGGGATGTGTCCCAGACCCCCACAAATACAAGCTAAAATATGCAAATACTTAGAACCCCTCTAAAAATGTTTATAGCTGCCCATTTTGATAGTTCAAACACAAGAAAAACCTTTAAAGGTACTTAAAACTGAATATTTTAAGTTTTATTACAAAAAGTGCTTTTTGTCACTGTTATAAAACTTCAGTAATTTGTGAATATTTCTCAATGAAAAACACTGCAAATAGGTGAATTTCCTGTGAATAATGGGTAGATATGGTCAAAAGAGAAATCTGCAAATCTTGAGAATGCAAATATGGGGGTTTTGACTGTACTTGCTGCTGCCATAGGGGGTTTGATCAATGTCAATTATCCAGACAGTTGGAGTTTGAGTATGCCCTGCACCTACATATCTTTTGAGGCAAAATTGAAGGAAGACATATACGTTCAGATTTTTTTTAGAAATAGGACCTTACATTCAATTCCCAAGCTGCTGGATCAGGTTGAGATGTGGAGTAGCTTGAAATCTAGTCATCTTAGCTTGTGGCAAAAAGATAACCTGACAGTGTGCCCACAGTAAGAGCCCAAAATACCTTGCAGACTTTTGTTTTGTTCCAGTGACCATTGCAATGGCAAAACTTGTTTTGCTTGGCTGAGACAGTTTGTCACTATGGTTGTTCTTTCTGGAACTAACCTTGGCATGATCCCAACGTCTTGAGCATTTGCTGACACAGTCTATTGCCAGTTGACGCAGATGTTGCCACAACTCTGCTGCCATTGTTACCATTAGATTGGCACATACTGCATGTAGTATGGGAATCTAATTGTAGCAGCCAAAAACCTGGAGCATGGAAATCCCTAAATGCCTGGGCACACATGTTGAACGAGGCCTGGGAAGATTGGAGGACTCCATGATAATCAACAAGGCACACACACAAACGCAGTGAAACAAACGAAATCATGGGCAAAAACAAAGCAGACCGACTTGGGAAGGGAGATTGCAAGCGACTACTCTCCAAGGCAGTCAAAGAAAGACTGATGCATCATGACCTCACAGGTTTCTATGCCTGGTTGGTGACCAGCCTCCCCCTCGTATACGTATGAGTGCCAGATGCCACAGATTCCTTGCTTTACAGTCTTTGATTGTTTTTAATCGGTTTCCAGTTGGTGCAAGAAGATTATCCTAGTTAAGACTGAAGGTTTGTTAGCTATGAAAAATACAAATTTATTAAAAAAATTTGTAATTTTTTCCATGTACCTCCAAAGTTGTAAGCCAGACTGATGCTTGCCGTCTGCCACAGAAGCCAAGCGAGGTGAAGTCTTAGAACTAGCCAGCTGCAATACAGAACTCCTGACTAAAACTGCCTCAAATTGAAGGTATTTCCTTGATGGTGGATGAATGTCAGGAAGTCACCCTTCCAAGTTGGGTGTCACTGTAATTCCACTGTCTCCATCATGAACATAGATTCATCAACCGCCTGTCATTTTCAAAACTAGGAAGAGATGTGGAAAAATCAAGTAATTTTTCTACACATCTTCAGTCGCCTGTTTCTGAATCATTGTTTTCACCTTGATGCCCAGCCATGAACATCCCATAGTCAACTGGCTGTAGTGTGTGGGACTTGCCTCCAGAAAAGGGAGTGGGTAACCAATCCTAAGGATTCCATAACCCACAACTCTACTACTCCTATCATCTGCCTACACTGCCAGTATTTCTGGACACAAACCCTTACTAAATGCAGAAACTGTTCTCTGTGCAGGTAAAGACAGGACTTGGCATCAACTTTCCCCTTTTTGGTGCCTTAATAGGCAGCCAATGCCTTATCACTGAAGGTTGCCTGACAAGGGTGATTGGATAAGGCCCCCTCAAAGGTGTGGCAACCTCTTATATTGTCACATTCTACATGAAGAAGAAGATGAATGGCTCCTCTTGCCAGAGTCAAATACTACCTGGAGGAAGATTGTGGCTCATTTCATGATTGCTGCTTTGGTTGCATTTGTAGTCAGCTTCTCCATGTGCTTACTCCTTCATCAAAGCCTTGGGAAACAGGTATAGGTCAAGCAGGTCCATGATCTTCAGGTCTATGATGTCCAAGAAGGATTTTTTTACTTTTCTTGGTGGCTGCATCCCTTTTCTTCATGGTGAAGTTGGCTTTGAGAAATGCTGCCATCCTAATGTTCAAGATTGGCATCCTGCCTAAGCAAGACCACTATCTTATCACTTAAGACCACCACCGTCAATGACTTGCCCTCCTTTGGCAGCAGCAAACTGAGCTTCAAAGATCTGTTCCTGCCATTTGGTGAAAGCAAGGATATCCTAGAGAAATCTGTTTTCTCAGGCTAAAGATTATTGGAGACAAGGTGAAGGACGTAGGCACCTACTTTGCAATGCACTTGGTTGATGACGATAGGTGAAACTCTTGGAATAAGCACCCTAAATCATGTAAAACCTTGTCATTCTCTGGTTAGGAGGTAGGTAAGGGTGTGGGAAAAACTTTGGATGGCTGTAACTCTGGGCCATTCCTGTCCCTTCTTTAGAGTTTGGCTTCTGCTGGGATGTCTGATGTCACATTGGCATACAGATCAAAATTCCTTTTAGCAGTGTCATCGTAAACATTATCTAACCTCAGCTCCACTGGTTGCAGCCTGTGAATGCCGACATTCTTGAATACTGTATTCATAATGTTGGAAAAGGAAGCTTCCTTCATTATCACTTGGTCTTTTTTAAGTCTTTTTTTTTTGCCCCCCAAAAAAAGAAGGAAGCTAGACCAAACTCTATTTAGTGCCAGGTTGAAGCAGACAGTCTAATTGAGTGCAGGTGTAAACAGGAACCAGTGAGGACCTGGATGCTTAAGATGTAGTAGGGGAGATGGGGAAGGGCACATCAATTGATAACTGTTGCACCTTGACCAAAGGGAAAGGGAGATGTGAAGGTTTAACAAAGATGTAGAAGACTCAGATGCAGAAGCAGAGGCATATTCTCAGGAGCTTGCTTCTTCATCCTAACATGATTACTGGACAGGTAAATGAAAGCTAGCAATGCAGGTGTATTTGAAGGTGCAACAGGCCACTCAGGGATATCTTGGCAAATTTCTTAAGGCAAAAACTTGCATAAAAATGCAGCATAGGCAGCAGAATACCTAAACAAAGATTATTAAACATTAACCTATCCATCATAAAAAAATACACATAAAAAGATACAACATAACAACATAAAGAAAATTATAGCTTCCACTGATGAAAGAAAAGTATAATGGATATCGTTTATTGGAAGTAAGATTGAAAATATTAATAACCAGTGAAAAATACACTTTTAGTTATAAGAAAATTAATGTATGTAAATGAATATATCTCACCACTAAAATAAGACAAATAATAATCCCCTAACCACTACTTTGCAGACAGAAAATTCAAGGTAGCTCAGAGGACCACTCTCCTGGTGCTAATTTCAGAATAACTTGTTTGTAGTAAGCTAACTAAAATTATATCCAGTACAATACAATCTTGAATTATGCACAAAGAAATGCCAAGGGCAAAATGCACAGGTAGGCAAATAAGCTAGGGTTACACAAATTCTAGAGACAAATCCTATAAGCAGTAAAGATGAAGTTTAAACTGCCTGCTTTTATGAAAATGGAAAAAAATTAAAAAGGCATTATGACAAGGGTAAAATTATTATCAGTGAGTGTTGAAGCTGTTTTTGTTTGGTGCAAAAAAGTTGACAGTATTGCTGTTGTTATCAATATACTATAGATGTGAACTATGAAGAGGTGGTCAGTACCTACCAGTTGGTCTGTGGTATAGTACATGCGTGAACAATTGCTTTTCTGCCTGGAAAACTTTTAAAAGATGTGTGCATCATTTTTGAGGTAGAAAAAGCATTAAACAGAGTCCAAACATTAGTCAGATTTTTGGTTTTAAGTTAATAACTAATTTGAGGCTTATCTCTCAACCATTGAAAGAACAACTTCATGTTTAGCATATGTTCATTGGGTAGTTTTATCTTTAGGAAAGAAATTTATAGAAAGGCAAATATTCCATGTAAGAAGATTGTATTTTGTCTTTTACAGAAAAAAAAGATTGTACTAAACAAAGTCCAGTGGGAGGGCTTTAATAGTCTTGGAGCTGATTAACTGTGCTAATACCACTAGTTGCATCCATCCAAAATGGATATGTGATGGAACAAATGACTGTTTTTGGGCATAACTCTGATGAACAGAATTGCACCACAAGTAAGTAGTATTTACTCTTACCATTTAACTTGACTATGCAAAGGTTGTACATACTTGATTTTAGTTATGAGACTGGTAAGTATATTCTATATAATATATATATTTTTTTTTTTGTTTTTTTTTGCAACTGTATGCTCCTTTTCCTATTACTCCTTGTCATATTGGTAACCTTGGTACTTCACACCTTTTCCGTAAGAAATTGATTCAAGCCAATATTGGCTTTTTCCATACATACTGCGCTGAAATTAAAGGTGTTGTACAATATGCTGAAAACTTGCCAAATAATTAAATAAAGAAATAGTTGTAGAAACGTATGCTCCAAAATTGCTTTTGTAAAAAAATAAAAAAGAATTAAAAGAAATTCTACTTAAATATCATAAAAATATTCCATGTAAGGCACAAACCCCAGTGCTGTCTTCCAGTCCCTAATGTTTTTTTAAGGGAGGCCAAACAGTTTTGGCTTGTTTATTTGTAAATAGACTGGGAGAAGGATACGGACAAAAAGGTTCAAGATGCACAATCTGATTGTAGAAAAACCAGGAGTTGCACTGATATTAGTAAATCGTTTGCAGAACTTTGATTTGGACATATATATTGGTATATACCTGCTTCATATAATTTACCTTTCATTTACACCATAAAAAAATTTCTAAAAATTCTTAAAATTTTATATATATATATATATATATATATATATATATATATATATATATATATATATATATATTAATATATTATATATCACACATATCCACAGGTGAAAAATACAAGACTGGGTGTAGGTCCTGACCGGTTTTTCGGCTTTATTTTCAAGCCATTAACAAAGGACTGATACATAGTATTAGAAGTCAAAAGAAATTTGTAAACTGTTTTAAATTTTAAGGTAGCAGTAGAGATGTAAGGAAAATAGGATTATTATATTGTAAACACAGTAAGGAGGCAGTAGTGATAATGAGATGTCAACACCGCCTCCCTGACACCTGTCAGGTGTGGACTTGTTGTCTTCTACGGTGGGTACCCTAATCGGTAGTATCCCGTGAGAATTTACTGTAAATTTTAGCCAAATGATTTTTGAAAGCCACTCCTACCTTAACACCTGCCTATGGGTGGATCTGCAGTCTCAAACGGTTGTGTGTATGTTCGTCAGTACTGTCTCTGTAGTATATATATACTTGTGACTTCTAATACTATGTATCAGTCCTTTGTCACTGGCTTGAAAATAAAGCCAAAACCGGTCAGGACCTAAACCTGTCTCTTATTTTTCACCTGTGGATATGTGTGATAAACGAATCAAGTGCTAAAGTGATTATAATCATATATTATATATATATAAATAAAGGTTTTTTGCCACGAAAGTACTTGGCTATCTCACTTTTTCATTTTTTCCTTCGTGGCAAAAACCTTTATTTATACATAGCATCACGTTTTATATACTTCGTGATCAAGTTATTCATTACATATATATATATATATATATATATATATATATATATATATATATATATATATATATATATATATATACATACAGTGGACCCCCCGTATTTCCGTTCTCCGGATTCGCAGACTCACACATTCGCGGATTTCTCTCGGGAACGTTTCCCCGCACTATTTGCGGAAAATTCGCGTATTCGTGGTATTTTTCTATGAGAAATATCCACAAATTCCTAGTTTTTTTTTATCATTTCATCATAAAATGCACTTTT
>NC_087212.1:65843429-65858429 GCF_015104395.2 Macrobrachium nipponense | reverse complement strand
AGGGTAAATGTACTAACACATACCAGAGAATAAATAAAATAAAGAAAAAAGGTCAGTATAACTGACTCGCTCACCCCTCCAGGAGGGTGTCGGTATGAACACTAGGGCGAGTGAGAGCCACTACCACGAGCCAAATGCCAATAGAAATCTCCCACTACAAAATCCCTCAGAGGGGAGCCGACCCACAGAGTGAGCAGCTCGTACTTACTACTACTCCATCCCATGCTGCCGACTGCTGCGCCTCTGGTGGCCGTCCTGAAGTTAGCAGACAATCTTGGGCGCGTGGGATGGGTAGGGTGGGATTTCGCTGGCGCACGAGCCAATCGCCCAGAAATAGATTTTTCCTTACGTCAAAATCCCTTTTCTGGGCTCAGCTCGTGTCGCTGCGCGAAATCGTACCAGAGAAATAGCACAAGATTGTAAACAAAAGTAATAAAATGAGAATAAAAATAAAATAAATCAGAATAGGTCTCAAATAAAAGATAAAATATATTAAGAATAGACTATTAATTGCTAAAAGATACATATACACGGGGTATAAAAAATAGAAATATGCTTAAATTACCCTTAAAAATCTAATCATGTTTGTAAACATAAGGTAATTACATATGTACAGGTAAAATTATTTACATGTATCAATGTTATCTGTGTAACAGCATGTATCAAAAGTATAATAGCAATTAATAAAAACAATCAACAATAATAATATATAAAGGAATGTATATGACTTAATATACAAAACCCATAATCATTATAATATGAGTATCATAGCATAAAAATAAGGGGAAACATCCATGAGATCAATGTGTTATAATCATTTGTGAGTGTCCCTAACCAGACAATAAGGGGTCACCCACTACACTATCACAAAAGCAGCTAAGACACAAGGTGAATGCAAATGAACCAGGTAGGAATAGACGAACTTTTGGGTGAGGCAGGTAGAAAAGGAGAACTGAATCTTCTACTACAAACTAGCTAGAGTCAGGGGGAAACTATGTTACCCGCTGCTACTGCTGGGAATTTCAGAGCTTCCAAGGACTTAAGGTAGTGACGTTTGAACACTGTCGGCGATTTCCATCCAGTATACTTTTTTCAACTCATCGAAGTTCATATGTTGGAAATAATTAATTGAGGTGGCTACTGCCCTGACATCATGTGCTTTCGGGAAAGAGTCAGGATTGGCTTGCTTAATAAAGTACAGGATTTGTTGCCTGATGCCTTTAATGGATAAAGTTCCACCTTTTTCCCTCCTAAAAGAGGGGACCCGACGAAGATGAGGAGGTCCTAGACAGAAAGGCTCGTAAGGTTGTAACTGGGCAAAGAGATACATCTTGTGGAAGGGGTAGTACCTTCCAAGGTTCCCACCTCATCAAAGGATCTTCATTCTTTGCAAAAAGCTACGTTCGGAGAAAGTAGGACTTCTACTGGGGAAGGAACTGAATATGATCGGGTCTCTGGATAGAGCCGACAGTTCTGAAATTCTTGCTCCTGAAGCTAAGCTTAATAAGAATAGGGTTTTTCTTAAGAGCTTATAAACGAGCATGTGTCATTATCGTCGGTTTTAAGCCAGTTTTAGAACATCGTTTAAGAACCATGAAACTGACGTAGGCCTTACAGAAGGCCTAAGCCTAGCACATGCCTTAGGAATAGACGAGAAGTAGGAATCCGTCAAGTCTATGTTAAATACCAAAATTGAAATATCTTTTTCAAAGCTGACTTGTTTGTCGTAATCGTGCTAGCTGCTAAACCTTTTTCAAATAAGGATCTGAAAAAGGATATAGCTGAATTAACTGTCATGATTCTAATATCCGAATCTCTCAGGAAGGTTGCTAACTTTTTGACAGCAGCATCATACTGCCTCAAAGTCGAATCCCTTTTATCGGATCCACCAAGAATAGAATATTCTGAGGGTCAATATTCGCATCTCTTTTTGCCGCAAACTTCATGAAATCCATAAAGTTAGGGTTTGAGAATCCCTGAGGAAGCGAACACAGTCTTCATTTGTACTGACTGGGAGAGCTTGGGACTGGGGATCTGAAGAGGACGAAGGCCCAGCTCCAAAATTAGAGGATACCAGTTGCTCTTCGGCCAGTCTGGGGCTACTAGAGCCACTTGACCCTTGAAAGTCCTGAGTTTGTTCAATACTTTCATGGAGGAGATTCACTGGAGGGAAGACGTAAATCTTCTCCCAGTTGTTCCAGTCTAGAGCCAGGGCGTCCGTGGCATAGGCCAGAGGGTCCAGGTTGGGGGCTACATAACACGGTAGTTTGTGGTTCGCTTGTGATGCGAAGAGGTCCACCTGTAGCCCTGGACTCTTTGAAGGATCCATTGGAACGAACTGTTTGTCCAGTGACCATTCCGACTCTATGGTACTGATCGGGATAGGGCGTCTGCTATGACGTTTCTTACTCCAGCTATGTGAGTGGAGGAAAGATGCCAACTGAACTTGTCTGCCAGGGAGAAGATGGCTATCATGACGTGATTTAGATGACGTGACTTGGAGCCTCCTCTGTTTATACAATGTACTACCACTGCGCTGTCCAGGACTAGCTTTATGTGGGAGTACTTGGGTGGGCGTAACCTTTTTAGAGTCAAGAACACTGCCATTGCCTCCAGTACGTTTTATATGGAACTGACGGAACTGAGGTGACCAAGTCCCTTGAACCTTTTTGACCTGGGAATACCCTCCCCAGCCGCTTAAGGACGCGTCTGTGTGGATGGTGACCCCTGGTGGAGGGAACTTGAAGGGGTTACTGACATTGATAAATTCTTGACTCTCGCCATGGCCGAAGTCGATTCTTTAGAATCAGAGGCACTGAGGATAGTTTGTCCCTGGACCTGACGTTTGCTCGCGAGCGCCAGATTCTGGTTAGATCTTTCAGTTTGGCTTTCATTAAGACGTTTGTCACTGATGCAAACTGGAGAGAACCCAGGATCCTTTCTGGGGCTTCTCCTTGACGCTAGTTTTGTGACTTAGAAATTGCTTGACTGACTTTGCTATTTCTTTCCTTTTGGTTGATGGCAATCGACAGAGTGTGGGATGATAGATTCCATTGAATGCCAAGCCCCCACTGAAAGTTTTGACTCTGGAGTGAGTCTTGATTTGGTCCTGTTTATTTTGAAGCCTAGATATTCCAGGAACTGAATCACTTTCAGAGTAGCTCTGTTGCATTCCTCGACTGATGGGGCCCAGATCAACCAATCGTCGAGATACGCTACTACCATGATCCCTTGCGATCTGAGTTGTTGCACTACCCACTTCCGCTAGCTTCGTGAACACTCTGGGTGCCACGTTGAGTCCGAATGGAACTACCTTGAAGGAGAATGTCTGGTCTCCTATCTTGAAAACCCAGATACGGACGGAAGTGTCTTGCAATAGGGATATGATAGTAAGCGTCTGTAAGATCGATAGAGGTGGTGACGGCCCCACGGGGAAGTAGGGTCCGCACCTGTGAGATCGTGAGCATCTTGAACTTGTCGCAGCGGATGGCTAAGTTTAAGCGGGACAAGTCTAAGATTACCCTTCTTTTTTTGTGAGCCTTTCTTTGGCACGCTGAACAAGCGACCTTGAAAGTTTTAATCTCTTGACTCTCGCTATAGCTCCTTTTGAAGGAGATCGTCTGCGTACTCTGTCAATTCCTTGGAAGGAAGTTGACGGAAAGGTCTGGATGGAGGTGGGTTCGTCAACCAGCTCCAACCCAGACCTTTTGACACTATGCTCTGAGCCCATTGGCTGAAGTTCCACCGGTGGCGAAGTGAACAGCCTCCCCCCTACCTGAAGTTCTTCATTGGTTCTGGTAACCGCCTCGGCCCCTCCTCCCTGAAGTGCTTTCCCCTGTTAAAGGGCCCTCCCTCCCGATCCTCTCCCCACAAAAGGAACGCTTACCTCTACCTCCCTTACGACGAGCGGGTCATACTTCTGAGAGCTTGACTCTCGAAGGCTTGATTGTAAGCTGGAGAGATGGCGTAAGAGGTGGAGGGCTGAGGCTGAGGGGATATCACATAAATTGGCTGTGATTGACCTTTAGAAGTGGAGGGTTTGGGCTGTCTGCACTAACGGTACTGTTGGAACTTGTTGAGGAAAGCGTAGTTGCTTCTTCTGGTAAGGTTTGGAACGCCTGGGTTTCTTTTGTCCCTTACCTTTAGGAGTCAGGTCTTGCCTCCTCTTAGCCGAAAGGCCCCCAACGATCCTTAAGGCTCTGGTTTAACCTGGTAGCCTCTGACTGGACCTCCTTAACCATAGCTTCTGGGAAGAGATCTGCTCCCCAGATGCTAGACGAGAGTAACCTATTCGGTTCAGTGCCGAATGGTTGCCTCTTGTAGGACATGCTTCCTACAATTCGTCCCGAGCAGTGGCAAACTCAACATATCTGACTGTACCGTTTGAGTCAGGGCTTTGGTCATGAGCTTAAAAATCGGTTCTGATCCATAAGCCATGGTAGCTACCTCAGACATAGCATAGAATTGATGGATCTGGCTAGACGCGATTTTGCATCAACTCAGCCTGAATAAGGCTATCTGGGAGCCTGGGTAGCTTTTCACCAAACTGCTCCATAGCACAGTGCCGGGTTTGGAGTTGGCCAGCTGACGAATGTATTCGGCAAGTCTTCCCACAATTCTCCAACTGAGGGGAGCAACGGAGAAGTGGGATCCGCTTCCTTCAACTGCGGTATAGGTTCCCCCTTCTTGGGCCGCTGGGATGGTCGACCTCGCGATCTTGGTTAGGAACGGGAGAGGGGTACTCTCATCCATTGTAAAAATGGTAAAGGGACTCTTAAATGGTTTGGTATCTTGGTGTTAGAACAATCCATGTCCTCTAACCACCTGAGCCATTCTCTCTGAGCCTGGTCTCGTGAGTAGAGGACTGTCTCCTTAGGTACCTTATCGTCCCGCACCATAGCCGACGGCGTAAGCCTTGCGTAGCCTATGAACGGAGGCTGGAAGGTCTTCCGGGAAGAACTCGAAGTCCCCCTATCTTCGAGTCCCAAATTCCGGTATAGAGATGAGACCGTCCTGGAAGGGGGGGGGCGTTATGACGCTACTCTCCACGGATTGTTTCATAGAGAACTGAGGTAGTGAGTCATACGGAGGAAGTTGGGATCCACTCGTGTTGGACAGTGGAGGAGAGGCTAGAGGAGCTTCTCTCAGCCCTATAATGGAGTCCTGGGAAAGTAATCCTGTCCGACAGACGAGAGATCATTTGCTCCATGCTACTCTTTAAGGACCCAACCAGGTCCCCCACCTGTTTGCAACAGGCCAGCATTGGAGTCCAAAGCCGGAGCTGCTGCGGAGGTGGAGGGGAGGCTCTGAATCGAACCAAAGGTAGCGGAACTGGTGATTCTGCCGGAGTGCGAGATCTCTCTCTGGAGGATTTACTCCTCGAGGACTTAGAGCCGGAGCTAGAAGCTTTAGACCCTGGATGCTCCGGGATTCCCAGCCGGAGACTTACGGGAGGAGGATGAATTTTGAAAAAGCCGGAAGTCGCATTTTCTTAGACGACGACGACGTCTTAGTCAAAGTCATCACCTTAGACTTGACCTTAGGTCTAACCGAAGCACAGGAGGAGGGAATATATTTCGTCACCCGTAAAGCCTTGGAAGGATGGAGAGGTTGCAGAGTAGAAGAAACAGTTACGCCCAAGGGTGACCCTTGGGTGTCCACCATACCTACCTCGACCAACAGGTCGTCTATACCTACCATAGGTTCAACATTAATATCTAGGGTCGCGACATCCGTAGAGATATCCTGGTCCTGATCAGTTAATGAGGTGGCCAGCTGTTGTTGGATGAAGGCGATAGTCGGATCCGCTTCTATCGGGTCGACGTATCCTGTCGCCTTGCCTCCGGGGAAGATTAGTAATGCCAACCGCTTCTCTAGGATGTAGGGCTGTCCCTTGGCGGCGTTTTTCCCAAAACCGCCGACCCAGGCCCGCAGGGTAGCCAGTGCGGTATCTCTTACCGCCGGAGCCTGGAAGAGAGGGCGTAGTTTAGATTTAAGAATCACTTAAAACTAAAACTTAAAGTATAACTTAAATTAATTGCCTTAAGTTAATATGATGCAAAACTTAAGCGCTAAAAAAGAAGCGGAGCAGCTACTGGAGATGTAAAACTTACCCCCATTCCAAAAGCTGGCTCACCAGAATCGTAAACATATGGTACACGTCTCATGGTACCAGACCTGGATGTCCCCGAGCGGAGTCGCGCATGGAGCATGGTACCGGCAAACTTCGTGTCCACAAGGGTCCTGAAGTGTGGCGGAACATCCGGATGCTCACAGTGGTGGCATCTGTAAGTGGGGAGACACATGAGTATCTTAAAAAACATCACTTACAGTCTAAAGGACAGAAGAGCTCGATGCATGCCGGAGCTCGGAAAAAATTTGTGCATAACCCCTCCCTGCATCGCCTGAATAGGCTATAATCCCGGAGAGATCCGGTAAGATATGTAAGGGAGGGGATGGTTTAAGGTTCTTAAGATAAACTTAAAGATAACTTAAACCTAACACACAACAAAGGCAAAAAAACCGGGACCTCAAGTTTCCCCAGTGCGTAGCGGGAGTGTAGTAACTCAGCAAAATGGTAAGGTTAGTAGAGACCCTACTGTATGCTCCGGTCCACCCTACTGGGTGGACTAACAACTTTCCGCTGGATACCAGGACTCCGATCAGGAAGGAGCCCTAGTAAGATGGGAAAGAGCGAGAAGACATACAGGCTCAAGCTAGCCCGGAGCGACAAGGTAGCGCGGAGGGTGGGCAAGGCCAGTACCCCCACTCCGTACCAACCGGCCGGGACCGAGAAGCCGGAGAGGTCGAGACCAGTCTGGTCTGTCCCGACTCCCTAGCCCCTCCGCCTGAGGGGAGAGAGGGAGGCAGGCTCGGGTATGAGGAGCGAGCATGGGCAGACCGACCCGCCCCCACCCCGCCCGACTCTATGGAAGAGCGGGAGGGGGGGGAAGAATGACTGGACAGGCGTCCCTTGGCTGGCCCGTGATCACGAAGTGACCACGAGGCGGTAAGACCAAATACGACAACTAAGCCTAGGTGACAACCAACTGATCAGGGAGATGCTATCGGGAAGCATACTGAACTTGAAAAGCGGAGCAAATAAGCCCACTGGGCCGAACCAACTGATCAGAGGGATTGCTATAGGGAAGCACCGAACTGATGAGCGGTAGTATAGGCTCAAAGAGCCAGGACCTAGGCTAAGCCAGACGCCTAACTAACCTAACAATAATAAAATATACAGTTATATAAATAAATAAATGAAAGAAAGACAACAATATAGCAGGAGAAAAAATCCAGGAGTGTACGACTAACCCGAAGGCAAGTCTACCACTCAAAGCTAGTCAGAGGCCGATACTAAGAACCTGGACTAGGGTCTGGATAGAAGAAGCCTACGTAAGGTAAAATACATGCATGCATGACAAACCTGAGTAGACCGTACCCTAATAAAGCGGATAATCATAAAGAGCGAAGATAAATAAGGGGATGTTCTAGGTATGGGAGACCAAGAACGAACCCATCACGAGGCAGAACCATGCTGCCATGCTTCCGACCCCGAGGTCGTGTTTTATACCTAAAAAACGGCAATACTGTCTCAGGGCCGGAAAAAAACCAACTAACCGTAAATACTGAGTACTTAACTTAGCTGCTGCGATAGCTGCACGCTCCATAATAGAAAATCCAATGAAAAGGGCACAAAAAACACAGAGAGAAGAATATCACAACCGCTCGTGTGCGCTAACTTGAAAGGATGACCACCAGAGGCGCAGCAGTCGGCAAAGATGGGATGGAGAGTTAGGTAGTTTAGTACGAAAGCTGACCAAAAAAACTCTGTGGGTCGGTCTCGGCTCCCCTCTTGGAGGGATTTTGTAGTGGGAGATTTCTATTGGCATTTGGCTCGTGGTAGTGGTCTCACTCTGCCTAGTGTTTCATACCGACACCCTCCTGGTAGGGGTGCGCGAGTCAGTTAATACTGACCTTTTGTTTATTTTATTTATTCTCTGGTATGTGTTAGTACATTTACCCTAGAAATAATAGATTAAAGGATATTTCGCGCAGCGACACGAGCTGAGCCCAGAAAAATATATTTTCATATATGCTTAACCGAAGGGGTTTTTGAATTTTTTTCTCGATAATAGATTTACCTGTACCTGGGCGCGAACGCAGGAGACATTCAAATCCAGGCACGTCAGTGAAGCTCTTCCACCCCACCACCGCGAGAGGCCTCTTGCGGTGGTGGGGTGAGAGGCCTCTCGCGGTGGTGGTTGGAGAAAAAAATTCCCCCTCTGTTAAGCAGTGGTACCTCGAGATACGAAATTAATCCGTTCCGAGACGGCCTTCGTATTATGAGTTTTTCGTAACTTGGAACACATTTTACATGTAAAATGGCTAATCCATTCCAAGCCCTCCAAAAATACCCCAGTAAATTATATTTCCAGGCCTAAAACACATGTTCTATGGTTACGACGTAAGAAATATGACTCCCAAAAGGCAAAATACTGTACATACTGAGTAATATTCAACTGCATGTAATGTTTCAACCCCATTTTTACTGCATATTTGTTAGGACTTTATCATATGTCCCTTAGCAATAAGCCTAGCCTATGTTAGCGGTTGCTACTGTAGCTTAGTCTATGATTCTGACATCTAAACCTAAGAGCTAAAAGCTTAGCTAAATATAAGCAATGAAAATGTACTAAATAATCAGTATGTAACTCATTTCAAGTAATTATTAATTAATCATTAACTATAATACACAAACAAACAAAAACAAACCTTCCGATCGATTGTTTACATCCAGCTCTTACCCGTCTTAGAGTATCGAACGAGCGCTAAGCAATCATTTTTCCTAGCACACAGTAAGCCATAAATTGTCATTAGTATCTCTCTTCAACTAATGAAACCACCAAACAGTATAATAACCATTCATTTCTATTCTTTATTCTATCTTTACCTAATGAAGATACCGAGTTACTGACAGCTATAATGAAGCATGCGTATATGTGGCGTAATAATAAAACAGAAGAAGAATTCTAAAAAATACGTATTTGTTGGCAGTCTGATTATTTTGTTATATGTATGATATCTAATTCACAATTTTTTTATTAAATGTATTGCATGTACTCATTTCAAATAATTATTAAGTAACCATTAACTATAATAAACGAAAACAAAAAAAAGCTTCCAAACGTCTGTTTACATCCAGCACTTACGAGTATCGAACGATCGCCAAGCAATCACTTTTACACAGTAAGCCATAAATTTTCATTAACTCTCTTCAACTACTGAAACTACCAAACAGTATAATAACCATTCATTTCTATTCTTTATTCTATCTTTACCCAATGTTTTCTTTATTAAATGTATTGCATGAATAAGTTTTTCAATTTACAGCAACCTTTTACCAATAGAATACTTAAAGCACAAGGGTAGATGCTGACCAATAGGAGAGCAGGACCTTATGGGGTAAGGAAACTAGCATCAGGAACCAAGGGAGGGGGAAGCGGGAGGATGGTGAGAGCGGGAGGATGGTGGCGAGTTTACTAAGTTGGCAGCAGCGGGAGTTTTTTAAAATTGTTCTCGGTGGTCCGGGCGAATCTCGGGACTTTACAACAACAACCTTTCGTATCTTGAAAACTTTTCGTATGTAGAGCAGTAAAATTTTTTCGCATTGGCTTTCGTAACTTGGATTTTTCGTAAGTTGAGCCTTTCGTATCTCGAGGTACTACTGTATATGGAAATATATTAATTCCGAGGTAGAGCGAATTAGATATTAAAGGACATTGTAGCTCGAGTATATATATATATAGTATATATATATTTGTGTGTGTGTGCATGTGTGTGTGTGTATATATATGTATATACAGTGATACCTCAGGATACGAATTAATCTATTCTGATGTGGCCTTCGTAACCTGAGTTTTTCGTATCTTGAACCTCATTTTACATGTAAATTGCCTAATTCGTTCCAAGCCCTACAAAAAACACCCCAGTAAATTTTATAATAAAGCTAAATTGACAATAAACAATGAAAATAACAACAATTTTGGGACCATTCAATACCTAACTTAAACTACTATATACTACTACAGGCAGTCCCCGGGTTACGACGGTGGTTCCGTTCTTGAGACGCGTCGTAAGCCGAAAATCGTCATAAGCCGGAACGACGCTTGGAAATATGTCTTAAACTAATAAAAAGTTATAAAAACCTTACTTGTAATCCTTTGGTTACACTACATGTTGTTTCCTGTAGTTTTATGTACAACCTGGAGTTATTTTCATAAAAGAATGCTGGTTCTTGAAGGTAAAAACTATTGTAATCCTCTGGTGACACTACATTCTTGAAGTTTTATGTACAACCTGGAGTGATTTTGCCAAATCTTGAGGGCTACAAGAACAGCTGATTACTATTTACGTATCATATAGACTAATTAAAGTAAACGTATCTTTAAATAGGCTTATATTATAGTAATCAACAAAAACATTTCTGCTATGAGTCAGAGGCCGTTTAATGAAACGAACACTTCTCTGTCCATCTGTTCAGAAAATAAATGTTACGTCAATCCCCGAGACGGTGACCATTGTTGCCAAGGCGTCTCTCTCTCTCTCTCTCTCTCTCTCTCTCTCTCTCTCTCTCTCTCTCTCTCTCTCTCTCTCTCGTCGTCTGCTGTCACAAATTACACTGGAACTTTGACATGATTGCCCTAATATACGAATGTTTTGAGATACAACAGAAAATTTGCGAAAATATAAGCTTTGATATACAACGAAATATTTGAGACGATTTTGCGATGAGTGTTAGTTGTATAGGCGACCGATAAATGGCGTTCAGTCTGTTTGTTTGTTGGTGCTGCATGTTAACACGTCGTTGTTTAGTTCGTTGTATTTGCGCCTATTTTTTCGTGTTATTTTGTCTATTTTATTATTAACCATGGGTCTCAAAGCTAAAGACAAAGCAGGTGATAAGAAAAAACCCAAGAAAATGATTTCGATGGAAGCAAAACATGAAATTATAGCAAAGCATAAAACCTTCCAAAGGCATCACCATTATTTCTAAACTACAAACTGATTAAAATAAAAAAATAAAAATTAGTTTAGCAATGTTATTTTCTTATTTTTTGTGTTTATTACGAGTTATTAGTGTACATACGTAAATAAAAAGAGAACAAATCGTTCCCTGCCACCCTTCCCTACCTCCTCCCCCTGCTGGCCTCACGTCATCTTTCGTTGTGGTAAGTAAAATTCCTTTCTTTTTTTTAATTGATTTTATTAACATTTATTATCATTTATCACATTGCTGTTATTTTATCATTATGTGTGTTATTACTCGTTATTTGTGTATAAATTGTGTATATTATGTAATTTAGCTGTGTTTAGGTGTGGTTTCATACCGCTAGAACAGATTAATACATATTACATTATTTTTTTTTTTAAATGGGAAAAATGCTTTGATTATAAAACTGTTTTGATATACGACGATGGTAACGGAACAAATTAAAATTCGTTATGTCAAGGTTCCAGTGTACTGGATAAATGTCTCTCTTTGGATACTTCGATTTTGCCAAATCTTGAGGGCTACAAGAACAGTTGATTACTATTTACGTATCATATAGACTAATTAAAGTAAACGTATTTTAAAATAGGCTTATATTTTTAGTATCAACAAAACATTTACTGCATGAGTCAGAGCCCGTTTAACGAAACGAACACTTCTCTGTCCTTAACTCGGAGCGTCGGAAGACCTCTCTCTCTCTCTCTCTCATCTCTTTTCTCTCGTCTCTCTCTCTCTCTCTCTCTCTCTCTCTCTCGTTGTAATCTAACCAGAAACTTCGTTTTGTTATTATTACTGGAAACAAGCAATGATCTTTTTCATTATTTGTGCTTTTGGACTGTTATATGTAAACTTTGCGCACCGCAAGCTAGTATGTATTCATTCGCTCGGAAACTAGTTCCGCATATGAGGCGTCACTAAAATCAATAGAAAAAATACGACATAAAAAGTGTCGAAAATCATCATAACCTCAAAATTTTTGTTGTAATCTAACCAGAAACTTATTTTTATTAATATACTGTGCTAAACTATAAAGGATTTTTTATCATAGTATGAGTTTTTTAAAAGCGTCGTTAACTCGGAGCGTCGGAAGCGTCAGCGTCGTAACTCGGAACAAGCGTCGTAACCCAGGACGGATTTTTCCATTGAATATTTAAGAAAAAGCGTCGTAACCTCGGAACGTCGTAAGCCGGAACCGTCGTAACCCGGGGGACCGCCTGTATAATGTACTACATACCTGTAAATAAAGTGTATTAGTGTACATGGTATACAAGAAATACTGTACGTACATACGTACATATGTAGTAAAATGTGGAACCTTACCTTTCAAGTGAGGCAATCTCCGAAAGTGGCGACACAGGAGGACAAATGGCAGAAAACTTGTACGTACACTTAACTTTACGAAACAGATTAAAAAATGTCAGGAAACATTAACACTAAACTTTACGAAACACATTAACAAATGGCACAAAACGTTAACACTTAACTTTACAAAAAACTTAAAATTAAATTTTTTTTTTTCTTTTTATTCTTACATTTTTTTTTTACTTTATTATACATTATGTCTTTTACAAAATTTCAATTTCTTCACCACTGAATGGATGCCAGTCCATTTACGGAATTTATCAAGCCACCCCCCAGAAGCCTTGAAGTCTGGGGTTGCCATCGCTGTCCCTTCTCCTCCGTTGTCTTCGGCCTGGGCAATCAAATAGCCAAAAATGACGCTGGCCTTCTTGCAGATTGCCTTCTCGGTTATCGTATCGCCAGCGATTTCTTTGTCTTCAATCCATAGAAGAAGCAGCCTCTCCATCTCATCATGCACATGGCACCTCTTGTTGGACAAAATAGTCACGCCCTTGGAAGGTGTAGCTACTTTGATGGCTTCCTTCTGCTTAAGGATGGTGCCTATCGTTGACGGGTTTCGGCTGTATTCCTTAGCGATCACACAACAACAGCAGACATTTCAGAGGGTTTCTTCACTGTCGGGCCGAAACACAGATTTACCCACTCGGTGAACAAAAGTCTTGTTACCCAGGCTTTCGCATTAGCCCTCCACATCACTGAAAGCTTCTCCTTAAGGACTTTGTGGGCCTTGAAGGCTCGAGGAGTCTCCAAATGATAGACAAGTAGGGGCTTGATCTTGCAATCCCCACTGGCGTTCGAACAAAGTGTGAGCGTAAGTCTGTCTTTCATAGGCTTATGCCCGGGTAGCTTCTCTTCCTGTACGTCCGACGAAGTATTTTTTTCCAAAAAAGGCCAGTCTCATCATAGTTGAAGACTTGCTGAGAACTGTAGCCTTCGTTGAGCGTCATCTCATCGAACGTCTTAATAAAGGCTTCTGCCGCTTTCATGTCTGAGCTGGCCGCCTCCCCATGCCGCACCACCGATAAAGTAGTACTACAACGAAATCATTAACGAATTTACGTTAATAAACGAAATCTTATAGAACGAATGAATTCCACATGCTTACGATACTGATGATGCTGCGAAGTGCCCGAAGAAGCACGCTGCTACGTAGATGCACGATGGGAGAGATGCTGACCAATAGGAGAGCAGGATCTTATGGTGGTGACTAGCATCAGGAACCAATGGGAGAGTGGGAGGATGGTGGCGAGTCTACTCAGTTGGCGGCACGCGAGTTTTAAAATTGTTATGGGTGGTCCAGGCGAATCTCGGACTTTACAGCAACAACCTTTCATATCTTGAACAATTTAACAATTTTCGTATGCAGAGCCACAAAAATCTTCGTATTTGCTTTCGTATCGAGTTTTTCGTAAGTTGAGCCTTTCCTATGTTGATGTACCTGTGTGTGTATATATATATATATATATATATATATATATATATATATATATATATATATATATATATATATATATATATATATATATAAACTATTAAAAAAAACCAGGTATATAAATTTTTAGTGGGCTATTCTTGAATTTTAGCTAACAAAATAAAGGTACTTATCAGGTTACAATACGTAATTCGTCTGGTGATAATCTGATTTTACGATGGGTTTAGCTATTAATACTGATACGACAATATTTTGAAAATACATATTGTAAAATTTCGCTCGTAATGGGTGTAGCCCAGCAGCGTACAATCAGGCATAGTATTTAAGAGAGACAGACCAAATTACAATAGGCTATCTTTATCCCATTTTCTAGTTAAATAAGTTTAAAAAAACAGCAAAATAGAATTATGAAAGTGTTGTTTTAACGTTTTACTCGTTTGGTAAAAGTGTACAGCCACAAACAACCAAATGAGAAACAAAGTTTTGCCAATTACAACCGAATCGGATAACAACATCTATTTGGCTCGTATTTCAACCATCGTGCGATAGTAAACAATTACCGCAGTTATGTTATAAATGACGTTATGTATAATAGGACTGATATATTTTTAGGTAATAATTTTGTTCACTATAGATCAAAGATCAGCAAGGAAATATACTGTTAAATCTAAACAAAGTTGTAGCTGAAGCTAAGAACACTTTTAGAGCTGCTAATGACTTATTGTGCATCGGTAACAAAGATAAAACTCCCGTAAACTTATCCGATCAGACAACTGTAGATAAAGTTGAGAGAGAATCATTTTAATCAAAACTCCAAGTCTAGAAAAAATACAATTTACTGCTGTTTTCACACCGATAAAAGATAAATAACATATTGGTAAAGCTCGTACTACGATAATAGCGAACGGAATTACGTAATTTTCCTTACACTAAACATGCCCACAAAACAATCTGTTAAAAAAAAAATAATTTAGGTCCCAACGAAGACTTATTAAATTCATATTTCGACTTAAAATTAACATGTCCTATAACGAAAAGATGACCTTGTCTCATATAAGTAAAGTATCTAGATATTCTTTTATGCTAACTAGAAGCAAAACAATTCGCTCCAAATTGAGTTAAATAAGACAAAAGAAACTCATTTTCACCATCA
>NC_087212.1:65708429-65835929 GCF_015104395.2 Macrobrachium nipponense | reverse complement strand
TACTGCCTTCTTAGAGTCAAAGGATATATACTGAAAAATCTCTGTGTGTGTGTGTGTGTGTGTGTGTGTGTGTGTGTGTGTGTGTGTGTGCGTGTTTTGTATGATAATTAGTAAATGATTTACCTAATACATAATAAGTACTAATTTTCAAATATTAGTAAGACAAGATTATAATAATAATAATAATAATAAGTCTTATTGAAAGATATTGCTGCATCAGCTGCATTCAACTTGTAAATAGTCTTCTCTATTTTTCTAATAATAGCTTTCTCTCTGCTATTACAACTGGCGAGTATTGCGCCGATATTACTCATCAGGAGGAGTCAATCTCAGGGATAATGGTTACAAATTTATTTATTTGTCACAGTAAATGAACAAATAGCTCAAAATATAAGTTAATGTAGTGGCCAACGTTTCTCTCGGTATCATCCGAGCATGAAAGAGAGTCTCCTTCCAAAATAATAATAATGGCGGTCCCCGGGTTACGACGGTTCCGGCTTACGACGTTCCGAGGTTACGACGCTTTTTCTTAATATTCAATGGAAAAATCCGTCCTGGGTTACGATGCTTGTTCCGAGGTTACGACGCTGACGCTTCCGAAGCTCCGAGTTAACGACGCTTTTAAAAAACGCATAATATGATAAAAATCCTTTATAGTTAGCACAGTATATAAAAAAAAATAATAAAAGTTTCTGGTTAGATTACAACAAAAATTTTGAGGTTATTGATGATTTTCGACACTTTTTATGTCGTATTTTTTTATGTTTTTTAGTGACGCCTCATATGCGGAACTAGTTTCCAAGCGAAGGAATACATACTAGCTTGCGGTGTGCAAAGTTTAACATATAACAGTCCACAAAAGTGCAATAATGAAAAAATCATTGCTTGTTTCCAGTAATAATAACAAAACTAAGTTTTCTGGTTAGATTACAACGCAAATTCCAAGAATCCAAAGAGAGACATTATCCAGTAATTTGATCAGAGAGAGAGAAGAGAGGAGAGGCGATCTTTCCGACGCTCCGAGTTAAGGACAGAGAAGTGTTCGTTTCGTTAAACGGCCTCTGACTCATGCCAGTAAATGTTTTGTTGATACAAATAATATAAGCCTATTTAAAGATACGTTTACTTTAATTAGTCTATATGAATACGTAAATAGTAATCACTGTTCTTGTAGCCCTCAAGATTTGGCAAAATCGAAGTATCCAAAGAGAGACATTATCCAGTACTAATTTGATCAGAGAGAGAGAGAGAGAGAGAGAGAGAGAGAGAGCCTTGGCAACAATGGCCTCGGGGATTGACGTAACGTTTATTTTCTGAACAGATAGGACAAAGAAGTGTTCGTTTCATGAAACGGCCTCTGACTCATGGCAGGAAATGTTTTGTTGATACTAATATATAAGCCTATTTAAAGATACATTTACTTTAATTAGTCTATATGATACGTAAATAGTAATCAGCTGTTCTTGTAGCCCTCAAGATTTGGCAAAAATCACTCCAGGTTGTACATAAAACTTCAAGAATATGTAGTGCACCAGAGGATTACAATAGTTTTTTACCTTCAAGAACCAGCATTCTTTTATGAAAATAACTCCAGGTTGTACATAAAACCTACAGGAAGCAACATGTAGGCGTAACCACAAAGGATTACAAGTAAGGTTTTTATAACTGTTTATCAGTTTAAGACACATTTCCAAGCGTCGTTCCGGCTTACGACGATTTTCGGCTTACGACGCGTCTCAAGAACGGAACCCCCGTCGTAACCCGGGGACTGCCTGTAATAATAATAATAATAATAATAATAATAATAATAATAATAATAAAATAATAATAATAATAGTAATAATAATAATAATGATACACTGTTATTACAGTATTTATGCATTTCTATAGTTAGTTATTTAAAAAAAAATTGAAGAACAAAATTTTCCCAAGTCTTTTGCCTTTTAAGTTGTGAAGCAAGGGGAAGGAGGGCCCGTCAGATATGCCACATTACTTGACGTTTAAGATGACTGTAAAATGATATTAATATAATTTCAAAGATTAATAATTTAAAGTATATATGATGTAGGATTATACTTAAACATACATTTGGTATTTGAACTTTCAAGATAAGCAGTTATAAGCATTTTTAGATGGGGGTGCTAAGTATTTGTGGATTCAAGCTATTTGGGCGGGGGTCTGGTACACATTCCCCTCGAATACGGGGTGTTCACTGTATAGGCAGTCCCCAGTTATCATTCGGGGCTTCTGTTCCTGACGGCATAACGATAGCCGAAACTTAATAGTAATAGTGCCAATCCCCAGTTGTCAGCGTCAAACCTCGGTTATCAACTCCTGTAACCGAGGATTGGTGCCAATAACAGAAAATCAGTGCTGACATGCGGGAATCAGCGCATATCAACACCGAAAATGCAGTTATCATGGTTGTTAGACAAGTACCATAAAACCGAATTGCCGATAACCGGGGACTGCCTCAATAGTACATATATATATATACCATCAGAATCTTTCTCCATCCTTTTAAGAATAAGCAAGCCAGAAGACATGGGGAAACTGCAAACATTAAGTGGCTTTATTCACAAACAGAAGCACTGCTAAGCCTTTGGGATTTCATTATTTATGAACTTCAGGAAATAAATTTAATGTTAAAACTAGCTCTGATTAACTAGATATGCAAGTATCTGAAAACAGCCATAATTAACAAACACTGAGATTCACTCCAAAATACACAGGGATGTGAAGTAAATTAAGTAGAGTAAATGAAAGTAAACAAATAGAACATAGAAATAAAAATTAAATAACAGTAAACTGAAACATACAAATGCAATGATTAAAAAACAAACTGAACAGAAATTTACCAAATAAAGATATGGAGTAAATAAATGAAAAACCAAGCAAATTATAAATACTATTGGATAGGATTTACTGTTCATGTCTGTGGTTAACAGATAAGTAGGAAGCTAGAAATGACAGATGGTGAGGTAGCTAAGATGTTTGAAATTATGCCATGTACAATGGACCCAAGGTAGTTTGACCATTGAGTGAGGATGATTGGTGTTTTATATGTAGTACTCTAAAAATGGAAGGGAATATCTGTTGTGTATAGTAATTAGGGATTTTAAAATCCCTGTTATACCTTATGCAAATAAATAATTTATGGTTCACAGTCAGGTGTATTACCAACGCTGCCAATAATGGAGGATATTAAAAATCCACATAATTCAAATATGTTAATCAAAATCAGGATTCAGATGTCATTAAAAAGAAGATATTCAGTTACTTATCAGTGAATGGACAAGAATTCATGTTTATTTTTCAGACATTTGGAAATCAAATGTTTCATCCCAAATGATTTGCTCACTCAGTGTGAAGAGAGAGAGAGAGAGAGAGAGAGAGAGAGAGAGAGAGAGAGATATTATCAGCTAGTGAGAAGCCCAGTTTTAAAATAAACTTACTTAACCAACTGTTATCCTGGCACAAACTACAACCAACTGTTATCCTGGCACTAAGGTAGTTTGAAAGGGAAGAGGGTAAACTGCAGAGATTAAATAGCTGGTTTATAAAAATCACTGCTGAATTAACAGGAAAACATGATGTTGACTTTGACAAGCTTCTTTCCTGTGTTTGTCTGGTTATATACATGCTAGTCAACATTGTTCTCAGTATGAGAGATGTAACCATAAGGGAATTTAGTAATCTTATCCCCTTTTTTCAAATTGGAAGGAGCTACACTTAGCAGACATTATGGGCACACATGAGATCCCAAAGGAAATGGCCTGAAACCTATCAAAAAGGCTGAATATGGCTGCTTACAGAGTTGCCAAGAGAAATTTTGGAGGCTCTACAACTTCTAGGAGATCCTGGGACCAGAACCAGGCTGTAGGAACAGGAAGGTCCACCAGTGGCCAAACCAGTTGCAACAACCCCTGGAGACAGCAGAATAACCTGAAGACCTATCTTTTGACTTCATTCACCAGTTATAAGTGGCCTCCTTGATGTCAAGTCTCGAGGCCAATAGAGTGCTCCTGTCTTCGGAAGCACTGAAGATGTTGAGAGGAGACAAGCCAAGAAATTGAGTTGTACATTAACAGGGAAGGAAAGTGGCTCCCCTTTGTGATGGCAAGGTCATCACTTATATCAGTGGTAGTAGGCATTAACACTTGCAATCAAGACTCAGAGAAGTTTTTGGTTTGGGTAGTGAGAGCTGGTGTTGCTAGTAACATAGCAGTAGTAGAATGTGAGATGTCTCCCCAGGCTTTTATATATACCTTTTTGTAGTTCCCAAAGTGATGAGGGTTGGCACTCACTCATTTACTGAATAAGTTTCTCCAGCAGATTTCTCTGAGATAATAACGATGGCTTCTGTCTTGCATTGCATCAGGAAAGTGGACTTTTTAGTAGTATTATGTTTACTCCCATGTGGTGATATATTTAAACTCCAGAAATATCCTCGTTTTGTTTGATTAAAGGAGATATGTTTCTCCAGCAGCTCTCTTTTAGTTGGTAACTGTGGCTTCTGTCCTGCTCTCTGTCAGGAAAAGTGGACTTTTTAGTATGTCTGCATTCATGTGCTGATATATCTAGGCTCCATAAATATCCTCATTATGTCTTAGTAAGGAAGATATTCTAGTCCAGGTCATTCTGATTAGATGAGCCATAGCCCCTCAAATTTCTTACCAGAATGCTGGCACTGATAGTAGCATGGGTGGAAAGAAATAAAATAAGGCTAGGTGAATAAGTGGCCTTGTGACTCGTAGGAGAAGTCAGATTTGGAATTAGTTACAAAGGTGAAATATTTGTGGTTGGATGTGGACAGGTTAGGAACCGTGGTTCTTTCAGATGGGTACATGATCCAGTGATTACCATCATTACTACAGAAGTATGTACGGAGAATGAATCACCCATCCAGTATGTGAGACAAAGATGAGATGGTGTTAATGAATCATCTCATCTCTGGAGAAGCTGGTTCAGGATTTGGTCTCTACAACTGCAACTTATCAGGTACTGACCTGGAGGAACTCAGTTGGACAGCTTCCTGGTTGCTGTGAGAAACTATGTGCAAGAGAAGTTTTGACAAAGGCAAGATTATTAGATATTCAAATAGGCATACCCCAGGTACCCCAGGTATTTACTACTCTATAGGTTCTGTTTTTTTATAAATACTTTAAGCCAGAGATAGGGGAGTCCATATGTGGGTCCTTCAGTCGTCAATGGACATGGGATGCCACATCAACTTTTAAGAGTTGTAAGAGGTCTTTCTGGGTCCTTAAGCTTTTGCTTGGTACCTGAGAGGTAAGTGGGTACAAGTGATGACTAGAAACATGAGCAAAGTCATGTATACAAGGAACCAAAGGGGCATAGGATTTGAAACATTGACACTAGGTATTCATGATTTTCATATGTGCAGAAGTCACTGATTCGGAAATAATCCCAAGATTTGTTTAAGGAAGTCAAGAAGGCCCACTATGACCACAGACAGTCTCAGTACTAAGAGCATTCTCTTAGTAGATCTATTTATACTGAGCCTGAACAAAAAGATCCCAGTTTGCTTTTCTGCTCCATGAGTCCCAGGAGCCTGGAAAATAGATGCCTGAACGTGCATGTGGACAGTCTGGAAGTTTATAGCTTTGCTCCGTGATTTGATAAGGCCTTTTTTGGACAACATTCAAACCTCCACAGAGCTTTTGATAACTTTTAATTCCCTATCTTTATTAGTGGACATCTCCTGAAGAATCCCCTAGAGGGAAATTCGTTTGTCGACTAAATTTTCAGTTATTCCACAGAATATTGAAAATTGAGGGTATCCAGAAAAGTCTGGGGTAGAAGATTTTGAGCAAAAACAGCAGAAGCTGTCTGCCTCTCCATGTTTTTACTTATAATACTTATGTCAGTCAAACCAAAGACTGAAGTGTTGGGTGTATTTAAAAACCATGAATGGGCCAGTTGTAAGTACTGTAATTGGTTGTATTAAAATTTCAATTTTGCTTCCTCAAAATTAGAGTTTGGATTTTTTGCATATGCCAGGTTGAAAAATACAGCACCTTTTAATTTTTACGCGATCTTTTTACTGTACAATAAAAAGATACTGTATAAAGTTTTTGTATGAATTATTTTCATGAAGATATAGGGTAAAAATACTGCACTCTGTATTTTTTTTATATAGATGAACTTTTGGAAATCATAGATCTTAAGTCTTGTTTGCTTTTATGATCACCATTAACACATTTTTTTATTACATTCCTTGTAAATGTATATATTTTCTGCTTTTCCTCATGTCTGATCCCTCTTCTGCTGGCATTGGATTGACTATGTTCTTTCACTCTTCGCCTTACCTATTACAACTCCATGTTGGACTACTTATGGGATGGCACATCTATGTTCTTTCATATATACTCTTATACTTTTGGTGGTGTATATTTCTGTTTTTATCTTGCATGCTTTTCTTTTATGTATACCTTTGGTGGTGTATATTTCTATTTTTATGTTGCATGCTTTTCTTTTATGCATGATATCTACTTTATGTTACTATGTACATTTGCAATCTGGTATTTCTTGTGTTGGTTCAATTATTTTGTTTTTGTTTTTAAACACACTAAATGTTTCCAACTGCCCACAAAAGGCAGTAATGGCACATGCCCTGAGGGAATGTTTTCTTGTGATTCAAATCGATGCCTGCCAGAGTCTTGGCGTTGTGATTGGGAGGTGGATTGTTCTGATAGGTCAGATGAACTTGACTGCAGTAAGTTGATATGGTCATGAAAATTTTTCTGATCACAGTATGTATTCTGTATTTTGAAATTGCCTCCAATTTATTTTTTGAGAAGAAACTTTATTTCCATTAGTCCTCATTAGAATAAAGGCATAAGTTTTCATTAGATCCATTTGAATTACCTTCGTGTATTTTATTGGAGGAAATCCAGTAGTCTTTGGTAAACAAATTATGATGTTCTTTCTATGGCTTATGCACAATTGTAGATGCATGGCAATTGTAATGTATTGTACTTTTTACCGTAGAGAGTAGTGTTATTATAGAAAAGTACATAATGAAGAAATGGTATTTAAAATGAGGTTATTTTTAAATGTAGAAAATATGTGAAAGTACAATATATTAAAATTCTATCTGTATTGGATTTATGCATTGTACTCATGATTTGGTCATTGAGTAAGAGTATCTAATAAGATTCATAAGATACGTTAGCTGTATGTTAGTCATCAGAAAGCATAGTATAGCCAAGGAAGAAATATAATACCTATATGACCAACAATATTATGAGATGCTGTGAATTAACAGACTGATATTTAGAGAAATTCATTATAGAATAACCATTTGTACACATCTGACTTGAAAATTTGTTGTCAGAAATGTCTTTGGAATAAAGAATATTACTGCCATATATGTTTCACTATGTAATCTGATTTTCCTCATATCTGTAAAGTGATTTTAAAAACAAAACAGATTGATTAGAAAAGGAATATCAGAAAATTGTCTTCATATAACCATGTTCAGATAATTGTAACAAGATGGTCAAACTTGCAAAATCCACCTTGCAAAATGAAGGATTTTTGTTATCTTTAAGATGTTCATAGGAAAGTCTATTAACAGTGAAAGTTTGCATGGACAGATTGAGGTAGAATTTTGTTGGCTTGGGAACAAACGTAACCATCTTTGAACAGTGGCTTCACTTCCAACTTATCACTTTAATAACATAACCTATTGATGTGTCATGCAACAAATCCCAGACACTCCATTCCCCTGTAGAAGAAAAAGGATCAGGTGACTAAGGTAGTTTGGTTAATTTGCGGCCATATATTTATGTCTGTCCATGATAGTTTACTGAAATAGTACTGTCTGGTGACTGCTCAACAGCTCCCACCAGAGATTTCCAGAAATTGGGAACCGCTCAGTATCCTTTTGTTATTTTATAGTTTTCATTGCATTTCTTTCATACCATTTTTATATAAATTTTTTGTTGAGCTGGGCTAATACATTGATAACACTAATGATATTTTTAATGAAACCTCGGTTTACATTTCTGAACAGTACCAGCTCTAAGCTCCTCAGTCTCTTTGATTACCAGCGATTTTTTATAACCATTTTCTGATGAATTTAGAATTCTTTCTGTTTTGAAGTTTTAATTATTAATGCCAGCTTACAAGAGCTGTTTGGTAGTGAATGTGAAGGTTTCTAGTCAGTGACTGATAATTTAATTTTCCTTGCAAACTGTATTTAGTTCTAACTTTATTTTCATTTAGTATTTTTATTGTAGACAAAAAGAAATGCTTGGTGATTATTTCCTATGAAGTTTATAATTTGTTAGTCTTTTGTTTTCCCCTTTGGCTAGTGCTTGATGTAGTGATCCTCTTATTTTTATGGTTGTATGCTAAATATGTATTAGCTCAAATAAGCTTATTGTAATTCATTACAACTAAACATTCTATTTCTATAAAACTGTGCTTCAGTGCATATGGAGCTTGCTGTAATACTGGCTTAATATTGTTTGAAATCTTAATTTTACTGAGGTTTATGTTTACATAATTAAAATTTAAGGAATATACCAGGTTATTATTCCAAAATATACTTTCCTGTATTTAAATTTGTAAGTCTTTCATCACTTTGATTCATTATCATTACTTATTGCAGCTGTTTGTCAGGTAAAAACAGTTCTTTTAGATATATAGTTCCCTGTTGATGATCATTTCACTTCTGGATGTCATTATATCCTTCACTGTTTGGTGGCTCCAAATCTTCCTTCACCTCCCTTTTGTTTAGAACAATGGGAGCACCATATTGTAGGAAGACTTCTCTCAACAGTCATCTACAGTAGAGGAGCACTTCCTTCACCTATTTTCATGAATCTGCTATTGCTCTCCATTCTTCTTGCTTGATTTTGGTCCTTTTTAGGTTGTTTCAAGATGTAGTTGTAGTTTTCATTGGGTGCTTATTCTTCACTCTTAGCATCAGTTTGCTTACTGCTTCCTGCTGCTAGTTATGTTTCTGGCACCAATATTGCTTCTGCCAATCCTCCATCCCTTGTTTTCTATATCACTCCCACCAGGGTTCCTAGAGTAGCCAGGACCTTGCTTTTGGCTGCCCACCTGCAGTTAACTCCCATTTCTTTACCTGATGATGGCCTCACCCATGTTGTGGACACCAGGTAACCCCCAGTTATTTAATTGCTCTTGTTGTCAGCAAAAATACTACTTACTCCTGGTTGCTGTGCATTTGCTTTCTGCTTCCCACCCTCTGGCACTTTCTTGCACAGAGAAGCCCCACTTTGTGTGATTGGTTGCTTACACGGCAACCAATCACAATTGTTCCTTCGCTTGTAAATACCCACCTCCTTGTGAGCAATTTTTTTCGCATAGCATAAGTCCTCCGTCCAGTATCTTATGTCTTCCGCTGCATGTGCATACATCCATTCACCTACTTCCATTTACTGCCTGTTGAGTGTTCCTTACTCATCTTTGAGTTTCCTTCTTTCTTGAGAGGGCCACAACTCAAAGGTGTCGTCGCTAGTTCTTGCAATCAGCTAGTTGGTGTGATAGCTGAAGCAGTCAGTCCTTTTCTGGGCATGACCAAGATGATGGGGGAATTCTTAGGATAACTCTTTGTGACTTACATGAAGGTTATTGGAGTTATTGTGTGTATAAGAAGCTATGCCTCTGTCATGGGTACTTTTTTAATGATGAGTTTTTGGAGGGAGGGAGCTAATACATTTTTTCCTACTTTTCTTCATTATTAAAATTTTTGGATTTTGAAATGATTAAGGTTTGGATTGGCACCTGATCTAGCTTTGCCCAGAAAGAACACAGATATCAAGCCCCTCCCTTCTCCCTTGCTTATAAGAGTGAATCTGAAGGTTAACCTTGTATCCCACTCATTACAAATTAATAGTTTGTCAGTGCCAAGGAATGTATCAGTTTGTGAGAGGAAACCAAAGTCTTCAGCCATCTTTGTTACACTTCCATTGGTCTTCAAGCCCTAAGCAACACTTGTTTTTGTCTACTTGGCATCCACAGATCCCCTAATTGTTCATATACGAAACAAACCTTCGGTCTTAATATTAGGATAAATACTCAGCGCCAGCTGGAAACCGGTAAAGTTTAAAATAATTGTGTACGCAAGGGACTATTGGCATCTGTGCTTGGTCACGAGACATGTGGAGCCACCCACATACCCCTTATTAACTCGTGACCCCGTTAGTTATTTTCTTACTTCCTTTAAGTGAGGACGTGCTTTGCTCCGTCCTTTTAAAGCCAGTTTAGTTTGCCCCCTGTTGATTTCAATTTGTTGTTAGGAAGAATCTCTGTAATTACATGTTTACATGCATGGAATATACATTGGACTGGTGATTGGGCATGTGAATATCGCTTCACACTGACTAATCTTCAGATGAATCAGGAGCAGTGAACTGGATGGGGCACATAAGAACTCCGATCTGATAAGTGAAAACATACTCTGTATCAGAGTAGACTTGACGGACTACCACCAGGCACATACATCGGTCACGTTACAAGAAACTGACCATGGATGGGGGTCTTCCTCTGACCTTGGTAGAGTGGGAGTACTCAATAACCAGGGTTTTGACGTAGACTCAAAAGTAGTTAGGAACATCAGTTCCAATTGGCCCCGGAATCCGGGAGAATGAGTCAATGCAGCACAGGTCATGATGACAGATACATTTCTTAGTCATGCTCAGTATGGTGTGAGTATGTGTGAGAGACCTTCAGCAGGGCCGGCTTTGACTTGTCAAAGTGCTCTGTGGTTATAGAAAGAACTACGTCACCTAGAACATTAAGGTGGTAGACGTAAAGGAACAGGCCAAACGAGGCGATCGGTCAAGCCTACTCCTTGTTCGTCAAGTTGTACCAATGAGGTTATACAGAAGAGAAGGTCATCAGAGGAATATGGGCCTTCTGGCATTTAAGAACATATCTGTTAAAATGATCGTGACGGTTGGTCTGTGACTGTATCGAACCTCAAAACTGAGCAATTTAAGGAGGTGTCTGTCTGTTCATTGAAATTTGAGAGTGAGTTCTTTATTATGAAAACCACTTTCAATTTCCTGTATATATATATAAGGTTGCCCAGAGGTCCTTGGATACAGTTTCCTTGGGTCCTTTGGTGGCTGCTCAACAAATGGTGTAACTCATCCAGTACCCCTGGTTGGTATCTTATCTAAGATGATGGTATAAATGTGAAATGGAGGAGTTAACTGGCCTCTTTCCTTTTCAAATTTCTGTCTCCTTCTTTACTAGGGCAGTAAGAAGAGAGTACCATCATAAGTTGGAACGGACTAATCAGTAGCAGGACATTCCTCTCTTTAGCAAGGGGGAGGAGAATGATAACAAACCTACATGAGTGGATGAATTGGTTTTGTTAGGGGAACAGATCTTCATATCTTCCTCGAACGCAATGAACTATGACATTGTGTAAAAACCCAGAAGTCTGACTCTATGATATTCATATATGTCTTAGATTCGGAAATACTGGTCAGTAGTTTCGTAGAATTCTGGTATTCAGAAAACTGATCAAAGGTGGCAAACTCCCAGTTGGTTAATAGTACTTACCTCCCACCAAGAGTAAGTCTATCCTAATGTTAAGACCGAAGGTTTATTTCGTATATGAACAAATGACAAATTTGTAACTAATTTGTATTTTCATAACTTACAAACCTGAGGTCTTAACATACAAAGGCCCACTTCTAACCACCCCTCTATCAACTAACCTGGGTTGGAAGAATAACTAACGGGGTCACAAGTTAATAAGGGGTATGTAGGTGGCTCCACATGTCTTGTGACCAAGTACAGATGCCAATAGTCCCTTGCGTACACAATTATTTTAAACTACCGGTTTCCTGCTGGCGCTGAGTATTTATCCTAATGTTAAGACCTCAGATTTGTAAGTTATGAAAAATACAAATTAGTTAAAAATTTGTCATTTTTCTTATGCAGAATTCGGTTGCTTGTTCTCTTTCTATCTTTAGCTACTACTCCATTGGTCTTCACCAAGGAATTTGCTGTAGTGGTGAGTGATGTAGGGACCTTCTTTTACACAATTGAAGCAAGTGGGAACAAATGTGAAGGTTACCAAATGAAATTCCAGCTCTCCTTAACCTAATTTATTACCTTAATATCACAGTACGAAACTTACTCAATCTTATCCCTAGCTCATCAAACCTATCCTCTTATCTCTATACAGGCTAGCCCTCGGTTAACAGCAGGGGTTCCGTTCCCAGCTGATGCTGCTAACCGAAAATCAGCGATAACAGCACTAAAAACCTGCTTAATGGCGCCACTAACCAAATATTGGTGCTGTTAACCAGAGATTGGAGCTGCTGCTGCTGTTAACTAGAAATTGGCACTGCTAACCGGATATTGGGGCTGCTAACCCTAGATCAGCACCGAAAATCCAGTTAACAGCGTTTCTAGACAAGTGCCGTAAAACCGGATAGCCGTTAACTGATACTGCTGTTAGCTGAGGGCTGCCTGTATCTAACTTAGCCTAACTTAAGATTATTTAATATTACCAAATAGTATTACTATGTATTACTCTGGCCACCTAAGAATCTAAACCTATTTCCTTAACTTTAATGTTGCTATGACTATATAAGAATCATAATCTAATCTTGGTCTTAATCCTTTAGTTTTCCCCCGCATAGAACGGAAACTCTTCCAATGCTTGAAAGATAAATCTATCACGTCCACTTGGGATTGTCCAGCAAGGATTGCTTGAGAACCAAATGTATTTTTCTCTTTTCCTTTACTTAAATCGAATTCGGTAAATCACTTCACCTTTAGGCTGATTCATACTCGCCCATCATCTTATCTCAAGTACCTCACTAAATCTTTTCTAGTTTCAAGACAGTGTACTCCTTTGTAGTACTTGATTTCCTCACTGTATCCAAGAGAGGTGGGCATCCAAGTGAAGGGGTGCACAACTTGCTCATTCATCCCCATGTACCAAACTGCAATAAAAAAAATAAACATTAATAATATAATAACTAAAGCTCACCTACACACAACCAAAACATGAAAAAAATCAAACATTTAGTCACAAACCCAATTTTTTCATGCTACCACAGTGATAGCACAGAAGATATCAAGTGCTGTAGATGCATGGATGACTGGGTGGGAAATGTCATTACACTAAGGGACTACTGAATGCAACTTTAAAGCTCTCACCCATAGCAGGTCTTTGCATTCCAATCTGTCTAGAGGACATTCCTTTCTCTTTCATCCACCTGGTTGCATGTTGAGAAGGTGGGTCACGTTTTTTAGCAACCAGGTGTGCCATTGCCAAGTATCTTTCAAGTTTGACTTATATTCCTGTAGAGGAGACTTGGTTATCAAGATTACCATCTACGTATGTAGCATTGGCATATGCAAGAAGGTTAAGAGATTTGCATTCCCTCTTTAGTCAAGTTACTAACATCAAGAACTGGCACAGTATTGGTCATTCACATAAGCCTGGCTTTTAGAGAAAAATTTTCAACCTCCCTTTGTTATCCCTTCATTGCCATTACAACTTGGGGATAAAGGAGATCTGCTCTTGTGTCCTTTGATAGCTGAAAGGATTTATCTTGAGAAGACCTAATCTTTTTGAAAGGAGGGGTCACAGTTATAGTTATCCACCAGGTTTGACAAGTTGGAAAGATTTAAAAATTCGACATCTTCCTGGCATAGGCATGCCATATTGAATCTCAAGAACAAAGGTATAAAATGTGAGGTCTGAGATCTGGCTTTTTAAAGTTAATATAGAAGTAAAAACATTAATTATACCTCATGAAAATCTGTTGATACTTTTGTAAGATTTTATTCAAGAGCCTCCTGGAAGTCTCTTGATACTTTTGTTAGATTTTATTCAAGTTATCTTAGATGTACTGTGACACCTTCATTGTTGGCTGTATCATTGCAACTGGTAAAAAGATCTCTACTTAGTGAACTAATGTGACCTCCCTTTACTCTACCTCTCCATCTTCAGAACCAGTTAATCATGATTTTTAATGTGGAACTTCTGCCATACTATATAGATGAGGTAAATATATTCTTTTCAGGTCCAATTATGAGGAATTTTTACCTGTAAAAATTATAGCTTACCTGTTTTCATTGTCCCTTGTTAGCCGAAAAGCTGTTGCAACACTAGATTTGTAATTCCATGGGTTCATTTTTGCTCCAGTAGATCTAACCATATGTTGTAGGACAGACAAGAGTCCTCCCACCCACATAACTTCTCAAGATATTTCAAAGTGATGGGTTTGGTAAAGCAAATAAATTTTTTTTTACAAACCTTTTGGCAGTAACTGAGGTAATACTGAATGATTTTACTGCTGTTGGAGTTCTTTTTGTAACCTGACTGTCCAAATGACTGGCTATGAATTCTTCTGCTTCTGATCTCGTAGAGAGGATGAGCATGTACACATTAATTGCTACTGGAGACTCATGGGTTTATATATATAAAAAATTTAGTTTTGAAGAATTCTATTTTATCAGAACAGTAATAGAATAGGCTGTATTTGTTTTGAAATAGAAACTGCTCATGTTATGCAAATAATTCAGGTGGTACCATGCAAAGGATACTCATGGTTCTCACACAGTATGAATGAGTACATATTTATCAAGAAAGATGTGCGTGATCATTTTATCTACGGTTGAGAAAAACACAATACGTATTCTATTAAAAATTCACTATCATAACAGATGTACAAGACAGGGCATTTATACTTCAAACACAGATCTCTTCAATACACTTTACTTCTTAACAGTGACCCTAAAACACCTTTTCCTTTGTACAACCCCTTAATACCTATGAAACAGGTCAAAAGTAAAAGAGCTGCCAACAGTGTGTATAACTAATGTTTTACAAGCAACATTTCTTATATATAAAACCATTTCTCATAATTAGTCTCACGTTCTTGGTCTTCAGATGTGCCAGGCACTTCAGGTTACCGTACTTGTAGCATAAGACACCTTTTATAGAGATTTTTAAAGATTGTGGAGTTTTACCTTTCCTTTACTTAGATTAATTTGATTATTTGCATAGAAATTGTAGCAATTTATGTTAATTGGTTCCAGTTAATATCTTCAAATAAATTTTAAATAGACCTTTCTTCTTCATTACCAAAGCAAATCAATAAAGGTGAAGATGGTAATTATATTTGCATATACAAAGAATAAACTGGTGATTGGATATAAAACTATTCACAGGTACTATAAAGGTAACACAAGATGAGGAGCGTAACTAAGCTATCAAAACTAGTTTAATAACCCCAGTCAACTCTAAAGTTACAACATGAGAGGATACATATAAAATTATTGAATACAAATCAAAAGATCATAAACTGGAAAATATTATAGTGAACATACTTTCTTCTCATAATTTTGTTTGTTGTCTCACCTGGAGGTAGGTTATGCTCCAGCAAATCACAAAAATCCCATATAGGGTTGTAAGTGTGTTGTCAGCAGGGTGTGGAAAGTAATTGAGATGTTAGTTAATGATGATACTTTTCTTGGTGACGCTTATCATCTGTTTTCGAAGAAAAGGGATAGAAGGTATTTGCAGCCACTATCCGTAGGAACTTGTGTGCTTGTGTTTCAGGATACTAATGAGAATGACCAGGATGTAACTGTCTACTAAGACAAAATACCTCAATTATTACTTTTTTCTTTTAATCTCCATTGTATCTCTTAACAGTTGCTTATCCCTTAGATTTGGAAATTAAAGTGCTACCTGTAGGAAAAATAATAGCAAGAAGTGGTAAAATTGGGATAAATAAAGTGATTGCTACACTAGTACATATTCTTGGTGAGAGCTATATATACATGGTTAGGGACATAGGGGGGGATGTGTACCACAACCCCCCGCAAATAGCTAAAATCCACAAATAAATACTACTTGAAACATCTCTAAAACTGCTTAGAACTGCCTATTTTGATAGTTAAAAAAATCTAAAAATGCCTGAGTATTTTAATAGTTTTATCACAAAAAGTGCATTTAGTCATGAAAATTATTTTAAAATACAGTAATTGGTGAAGATTTCTTGGTGAAAAATACAGTGAACAGGCGAATTTTCCGTGAATAATGTGAATATATTTTCCATAGAGAAATCTGCGGATTGTGAGACCTTTTACAGGTCCCACTGCTTCTCTCTCATTGGAGAGTTTTCATGTTCAAGACATGTTAAACCAAAGTTGGGAGCATACTTACTGGGATTTTAGGTGACAAGAACATAAGTTTTGCAGAATAGGTGACAACACATCAGTTTTCATAAGTAAGATGTTGTCATCTTAGGCATCCAAGCCTTCACTAAGCTCTTGGCAATGAAGGTGAGGTGTGGTGGCAGACCAATTCAAAAACAATGATTCACTGGAAGGATCAGGGAAGTATGAGGTTCAAGATGCTGTGTCAGCTGACAATAGACATTTTTATGTGGGCATAGGTAAATAGTGACAGGTTTTTACTTCAATTCATTGAAAGAATGCATACTGTGGCTGTTGAATTCTTATCCCCTAATCTGCAAGGCTCTTTAGTGTTGTTGAAGCATGTCATTGGTAGATCTGTTTGTGTTTAATTAGCCTAATAAGACCAGGCGACCTGGAAGATAGACGGTGATGTATCCCATCATTCAGACTCTTTGGGCAAGTCACCAACAAGTTTCAGGTTTAAAGGAATACAAAGCTGGAGTGGTTCTGTAACCCAGGACAATACTGGCATAGAAGAGATCACTCAGCCACATTTCCATTAATTCCACAGGACCATAGAAGTTTTACAGTTTTATACATGGAGACTATAAAGCAGTCTCAAAAGTGGGTGATTTTCAGAGGTCATAGTCAAAACTGTTGTGAAACCTTGCTGCTCTCAGTCTCTACCAAGCCCTGTTGAGCTAATCCAGTAATTGGTTTATTGAAAAGGGCATTAATCCTGTGGGGATCTATGTTCTTTTGCAGACCCTTCTTTTCCTTATTTTGAACACCAAGCACAAGCCTTGGACTAAATTGGGACCAGCAATTATGCCGTGGTAAAGATTTATATTAAGGGAAAGTTTAGGGGAATCACTGTCTTCTTCTCAGGACTATCTCTCATCCATTTATTATTCACATCATGGAGACGTTAACGCTGGGGTTATTAGCTAATGTGTCTTGCATGAATGGCAAGTCTCTCCAATTCCTTAGTCAGCTGACTCTTATAGCAATACAAGCACCATTACTATCTCAGTGGTTTGTTCATTCTTCTACCAACCCTGTGAATTACTAGAACCTTGATGACTAGTGCAAGTCTCCAGAGTGTGTAACTGGATCCTTCGGGTCTTGATCACTGTTTTGGGCCATGTGAGTGATAAGAGAGCTTGCACAAATGGATGAAATAACATAAGGTTGAGAAAAGATCAGTGAGAGTGAGTCCTTCAGATATTTAGGTATAGTAATACCCAGTATATCCTCCCCTAAGTTGGAATTTAGTAAAAGACAAATCGATGAGACAAATCAAATAAAAGTCAGGCCAAATAAGATTTAGAAGTAAAAAAGTTTGAAATTGCATTTAAAAATCAGATTGTAGACTAACCTAGTACAGTGTATATTACTGTGCTACATTAACAGGAAGGATGGTATGATAATGAAACTAAGATTTTTTGTCAATATATGAATAAAGTTTGAAGAAGAGCTATTGAAGCCAGATGGCAAAAGTGTGAGAAAGGGTATCATTAAGGAAATTATGGAAGTTCCTTATGTAGATGAGATGATAAAGAAAGAAAGATAGACTGTAGCTTGGATATGCCTTTCGTTCCACCTCAGAGGGAATAGTACTTAAGTGTCATTTGGACTCTTGTGAGCACTGTAATAATTGAAAGCCCCACTCCTACTTGGATGAGAACTATGAGATGGGAGTTAGAGATGAGTGAAAATTTGTGGAATTTGAAAGCACAGGGAAGACATGAATGGCAAATTTAACAGAGGCACTTTTTGTTGCATGACAGAGGTCCTTTGGAAAATCTTAAGTAAATTAACTTTTTCTGGTACCAATTCACATTTGTGTTATAATGAAACTGCAGGAGGATGTGAAGCTAAGGTTGAAGGTAGCTTAAAAGCAGCTTGGGGGAAATGGGAAATGGAGGAAAGTGGTAAGGATAGTGTGTAACTAAAGAAGGATACATAAATAAAAATGAATACCTATTGAACCATAATCAGACCAGTAGTGATGTTAAGAAATGTGGGCATTAAAAAGATGGAGGAGCAGACGCTAGAGGAAATAGAAATGAGGATGTTGAAGTGGGTTTTGGTGATCTCACTGCATGAGAACCTGGAAAATGAACGAGTAATAAGTTTTGGGGTGGTAAAAATGACTAATAAGATTACGTAGTGTCAAGACTGAGATAGTATTGGCTAGTGGTAAGGATGAGTTTGGAGGAAGAAGGGAAGAGACTTAGGTGGATCCCATTGGGTTAGAGTTTAGAGGATTAGATGACATGATACAGTAAGGGAGGATTTTGAGAATATTTTAGTGAAGGAAGATGCTTTCGATAGAAGTAGTTAGAGAGGATGCATTAATGCAACTGACTCCTTAGCCTAGGGGCAGTGAGGGGGATGATGAAGGAGAAATGGTAGCGTGGTGAATATTGTACTTTTAAGATATTTCCGGGCAGGTACGGATAGTAGAGATTAGATAGTATTAATCAGAAAAAAATACTAGAAATTCCTCATTCTGGCTTTGTAGACTAGTGATATGACAATAAAGCTGGAATGCTCTTAGTTATGTAGAGATGGGGAATAATGTAAATGCCAAGTGGGAGATGGCCATCCATAATCCTTTTCAAAGATCTGAAAAAATATTCTTCTATGAGTGACTGGATTAACATGGTAACCAACCTGATTCCAGGTTACTTGGAGAGAAAATAATTTTAACTCTGTTTTTCTGGATTCGTGATAAGACTGGTCATCTTTCTTAAGATTTTTGTCTTTCATGACATAAGTTAATATGATTTTGATGTTTGAGTATTTATGTGTATGACTGTATCTAAAAGTTTAGTTTTTTGCAGTGATTGAGTTATCAGAATTTTAATACTGTACTGTATATGCACTTGTAAACATATAGTTTTTGACATTGGTGACTTAAGCTGATGTACTACTAGTGCTAATTTCCTGTTTTAATCAATCAGTAAATCTTAGAAGCTGATGTACTACTAGTGCTAATTTCCTGTTTTAATCAATCAGTAAATCTTAGAAAAAAAAGAATGCCTACCATTGACACAATTATTTGGAAGTTTTATGTTCTTGGATAACAGTTTATTGTACTGTCTAAGTTAAGATAAATTTGAGTAGCACCCTTTTTCATAATTGTCTTGAATTGGTGAAGAGGAAACAGAAATATTCAATTGTTAGTGTTGACAATTAGAGAAGTGTTAACTATTAGAGGAGATATTGAAGCTGATGTTCTATGTTTGGATACTTGTTATAGAGCTGTAGTGCTAAATTCATGACTACAGTACTATAATCCATTAAGAAAATATACTCTTACTTTGATTGGTTTATAGATATGAAACTAATGCTAAGATGGTCATGCATGAGAAAATTATACTGACATCATAGGACCTGAAGAAGAATGTATAATTATTTCAGACCCATTCATGATAAGGTTGTGTGATTAATTTGCTTTTTAGAGGAAGCTTCCAAATCATGTAATCCAGCAAAGGAATGCCAGTTTATTCTTGCTTAAAAGTTTTCAATTTGTGATATGTAGTACAGTTATGTTAATTTCAGAGAATAGTAATATATATATATATATATTATCTATATATATATATATATATATATATATATATATATATATATATATATATATATAATATATATATATGCAGTTAACAGGCACAGAAACTAATAAAACATGGGTTTGGATTAAGGATGGTTAAGATAACACAAATTCTGTCATTCATTTTGAAATAAGACGTGGTAAAACATTTCTCATATGATTGGAGAGGTAATTGTTATCAATGCCATCTTGATTTTGACCCTTCACTTAAAATGAAGTGATATGATTTACCAAATGACACTTCAGGATGGAAATCATGAAGGTGATTAATTCCTGAGTGTGCACAGAAGGTAATCAGTGGAGAGAAGTTTTATTCTGGAAACTAATTATTTATACTTACTCCTGACATGGATTTTTTCTTTATGCTGTAAACAAAAGGGATTTTGACGTAAGGAAAAATCTATTTTCTGGGCGATTGGCTCGTGTCGCCAGCGAAATATCCTTTAATCTATTATTTCTAGGGTAAATGTACTAACACATACCAGAGAATAAATAAATAAAGAAAAAGGTTCCAGTATAACCTGACTCGCTCACCCCCCCAGAGGGTGTCGGTATGAACACTATGGCGAGTGAGACCCCAATACCATGAGCCAAATGCCAATAGAATTCTCCCACTACAAAATCCCCCAAGAGGAGAGCCGACCCACAGAGTGGGCAGCACCAACTACTACTACTCCATCCCATGCTGCCGACTGCTGCGCCTCTGGTGGGCCATCCTGAAAGCTTAGCAGACAATCTTGGCGATGGGACGGGTAGGGCGGGATTTCGCTGGCGACACGAGCCAATCGCCCAGAAATAGATTTTTCCTTACGTCAAAATCCCCTTTTATTTCTGGGCTCAAGCTCGTGTCGCTGCGCGAAATCGTACCAGAGAAATAGCACAAGATTGTAAAGAATTGAACAAAATACAAAGAGGTCTCAAAATAAAAAGATAAAATAAAAATAAACGAATATAATTGCTAATAAGGATACATATACTCAGTGATACAAAATAGAAATATTGCTTAAATTACACTTAATTCTAATAATATTTCTTAACTTAAGGTAATATACATATATACAGGAGAAATATGTCATATATGTACAAAAATGGTATCTGTGTAAAGCTATGTATCAAAACATTCTAAAGCAATTAATATAAAGTTGAATAAAACAAACTCAATAATAATAATATATAAAGGGATGTATATGACTTAATATACAAAACCCGTAACCATTACAATAAGATGTATCTCCTAGCATAAAAATAAGGAGATGACATCCACGAGATCAATATCCATCATCAAATGTGGGTGTCCCTAGCAAAAAAATAAGGGACACCCACTACATCATCATAAAAGCAGCTAAGACACAAGGTGACCGTAAATGAACAAGGCATGGAATATACGAACTACGTTGGGTGAGGCAGGTAGAAAGGAGGACTGGATCTTCTACTAAAGATTAGTCAGAGTCAGGGGAAACTATGTTCCCCGCTGCAACTGCTGAAAATTTCAGAGCTTCCAAGGACTTTAAGTAATGACGTTTAAACACTGTCGGCGATTTCCATCCAGTATACTTTTTTCAACTCATCGAAGTTCATATGTTGGAAATAGTTAATTGAGGTGGCCTACTGCCCTGACATCATGTGCTTTTGGGAAAGAGTCAGGATTGGCTTGTTTAATGAAGTACAGGATTTGTTGCCTGATGCCTTTAATAGATAAAGTGCCACCTTTTTCTCTCTTAAAGAGAGGACCCGATGATGATGAGGAGGTCCTAGACAGAAAGGCTCGTAATGCTGAAACTGGGCAAAGAGATACATCTTGTGGAAGGGGTAGTACCTTCCATGGTTCCCACCTCATCAAAGGATCTTCATTCTTTGCTATAAAGCTACGTTCCGGAGAAAGTAGCACTTCCCCTGTGGGAAGGAACTGAATATGATCCGGATCTCTGGATAACGCCGACAGTTCTGAAATTCTAGCTCCTGAGGCCAAGCTTAATAAAAATAGGGTTTTTCTTAAGAGCATTATAAACGAGCATGTGTCATTATTGGTTTCTGAAGCCAGCTTTAGAACATCATTTAAGAACCATGATACTGACGTAGGCCTTACCGAAGGCCTAAGTCTAGCACATGCCTTGGGAATAGACGAGAAGTAGGAGTCTGTCAAGTCTATGTTGAACCCAAATTGAAAAATCTTTTTCAAGGCTGACTTGTTTGTCGTAATTGTGCTAGCTGCTAAGCCTTTTTCAAATAAGGATCTGAAAAAAGGATATAGCTGAATTGATTGTCATGATCCTAATATCTGATTCTTTCAGGAAGGTTGCTAACTTTTTGACAGCAGCATCATACTGTCTCAAAGTTGAATCTCTTTTATACGGATTCCAAGAAGAGAATATTCTGGGGGTCAATATTCGCATCCCTTTTTGCTGCAAACTTCATGAAATCCATAAAGTTAGGGTTTTGAGAATCCCTGAGGAAGCGAACACAGTCTTCGTTTGTACTGACTGGGAGAGCCTGGGATTGGGGATCCGAAGAGGGCGAAGACCCAGTTCCAGAATGAGAGGGTACCAATTGCTCTTCGGCCAGTCTGGGGCTACTAGAGCCACTTGACCCTTGAATGTCCTGAGTTTGTTTAAGACTTTCATGAGAAGATTCACCGGAGGAAAGACATAAATCTTCTCCCAGTTGTTCCAGTCTAGAGCCAAGGCGTCCGTGGCATAGGCCAGAGGGTCCAGGTTGGGGGCCACATAACACGGGAGTTTGTGGTTCGTTTTGAGATGCGAAGAGATCCACCTGTAGACCTGGAACTCTCTGAAGAATCCATTGGAACGAACTGTTGTCCAGTGACCATTCCGACTCTAGAGGTACTGATCGGGATAGAGCATCTGCTATGACGTTTCTCACTCCAGCTATATGAGTGGAGGAGAGATGCCAACTGAACTTGTCCGCCAGGGAGAAAATGGCTACCATGACGTGATTTAGATGACGTGACTTGGAGCCTCCTCTGTTTACACAATGTACCACCACTGCGCTGTCCAGGACTAGCTTTATGTGGGAGTACTTTGGCGGGCGTAACTTTTTTAGAGTCAAGAACACTGCCATTGCTTCCAGTACGTTTATATGGAACTGACGGAACTGAGGTGACCACGTTCCCTTGAACCTTTTGAACTGGGAATATCCTCCCCAACCGCTTAATGATGCGTCTGTGTGGATGGTGATCCCTGGTGGAGGAAACTGAAGGGGCACTGACACCGACAAGTTCTTGACTTTCGCCCACGGTCGGAGTCGATTCTTTAGAATCAGAGGGACTGAGGATAATTTGTCCCTGGACCTGACATTTGCTCGTGAGCGCCAGATTCTGGTTAGGTCTTTCAGTTTGGCTTTCATTAAGATGTTCGTCACTGATGCAAACTGGAGAGAACCAAGATCCTTTCCTGGGATCTTCTTGATGCCAGTTTGTGACTCAGAAATTGTTTGACTGACTTCGCTATTTCCTTTCTTTTGGATGATGGAATCGACAGAGTATGGGAGGATAGATTCCATTGAATGCCTAGCCACTGAAAGTTTGACTCTGGGGTGAGTCTTGACTTGGTCCTGTTTATCTTGAAGCCTAGATATTCCAGGAACTGAATTACTTTCAGTGTTGCTCTGTTGCATTCCTCGACTGTTGAAGCCCAGATCAACCAATCGTCGAGATACGCTACTACCATAATCCCTTACGATCTGAGTTGTTTGACCTACTACTTCCGCAGCTTCGTAAACACCCTGGGGTGCTACGTTGAGCCCGAAAGGAACTACCTTGAAGGAGAATGTCTGGTCTCCTATCTTGAAGCCCAGATACGGACGGAAGTGTCTTGCAATAGGGATATGATAGTAAGCGTCTGTAAGATCGATAGAGGTGGTGACGGCCCCACGGGGGGGGAAGTAAGGTCCGTACCTGCGAGATCGTGAGCATCTTGAACTTGTCGCAGCGAATGGCTAAGTTTAAGCGGGACAAGTCTAAGATTACCCTTCTTTTTTGTGAGCCTTTCTTTGGCACGCTGAACAAGCGTCCTTGAAATTTTAACACCTGTTGACTCTCGCTATAGCTCCTTTCTGAAGGAGATCCTCCGCATACTCCGTCAGTTCCTTGGAAGGAAGTTGGCGAAAGGTCTGGATGGGGGTGGGTTCTAACCAGCTCCCCCCCCCCCCCAACCCAGGCCTTTTGACACAATGCTCTGAGCCCACTTGCTGAAGTTCCACCGGTGGCGAAAGTGAAACAGCCTCCCTCCTACCTGAAATTCCTCATTGGTTCTGGTAGCCTCCTCGGCCTCCCCTGAAATGTTTTCCCCTATTAAAGGGACCTCCCGATCCTCTCCCACGAAAGGATCGCTTACCTCTGCCTCCCTTACCCGAGCGGTCATACTTCTGTGAAGCTTGATTCTCGAAGGCTTGATTGTAAGCTGGAGAGAGGGCGTAAGAGGTGGAGGGCTGAGGCTGAGGGGAGATAACGTAAATCAGCTGTGATTGAGCCTTTGAGGTGGAAGGTTGGGCTGTTTGCACTAAGGGAACAGCCGGAACTTGCTGAGAAAAGCGTGGCTGCTTTTTCTGGTAGGGCTGGAAACGTCTAGGTTTCCTTTGACCCTTACCCCTAGCTGCTAGATCTTGTCGTCTCTTGGCCGTAAGACCCCAACGGTCCTTAAGGCTTTGGTTCAACCTCGTAGCCTCTGACTGAACCTCCTTCACCATCGCTTCTGGGAAGAGGTCTGCTCCCAGATGCTCGACGCAAGTAACCTATTCGGCTCGTGCCGAATAGTTGCTTCTTGTAGGACATGTTTCCTACAATTCGTCCTAGCAGTGGCAAACTCAAACATGTCTGACTGTACCGTTTGAGTCAGGGATTTGGTCCATAAGCTTGAAGAGCGGTTCTGACCCATAGGCTATGTAGCCACCTCGGTCATAGCCATGGAATTAATAGATCTGGCTAACCGCGATTTGGCGTCAAATTCTGCCTGAATAAGGCTATCTGGAAGCCTAGGTAGCTTCTCACCAAACTGCTCCATAGCACAGTCCGGTTTGAGTTTGCCAGCTGAGAAGGTGTTAGGTAAGTCTTCCCACAATTCTCGGCTGAAGGAAGTAACGGAGATGTAGGATCTGCTTCCTTCAGTTGAGGCATGGGGTCCCCCTTCTGGGCCGCTGGAATGGTAGACGTCGCGATCTTTGTCAGGAAAGGGAGCGGGGTACTCTCATCCATCGTAAAGATCGTAAACGGACTCTTGAAAGGTTGGATTTTCGTATTGGAACAATCCATGTCCTCTAGACACCTGAGCCATTCTCTCTGAGCCTGGTCACGTGAATAGAGGACTGTCTCCTTTGGTACTTTATCATCCCGAGTCATGGCTGAGGTGGTGAGCCTTGCGTAGCCGATGAACGGAGGCTGAAGGTCTTCCGGGTAGAACGAAGTCCTCGATCCTCCGAGTTCCACATTCCGGGATAGAAATGAGTCCGTCTTGGAAGGGGGCGTATGACGTCTACTCCTCCAAGGGTTGTTCATTGAGAACGGAGGTAGAGAGTCATACGGGGGAAGCTGGGCTCCACCTGTATTGAAAGGTGGAGGAGAGGCTAGAGGAGCTTGGCTCAGTCCGGCTATAATGCTGTCTTGAGAGGTAATCCTATCCGACAACCGAGAGATCATTTGTTCCATGCTACTTTTCAGAGACCCAACCAGGTCGCCCACCTGTTGTAACAGACCAGCATTGGAGTCCAAAGCCGGAGCTGCTGCGGAGGTGGAGGGGTGGCTCTGAATTGGAACCAAGGGTAGCGGAACTGACGACTCCGCCGGAGTGTGAGATCTCTCTCTGGAGGATTTACTCCTCGAGGACTTAGAGCCGGACCCAGAAGCTTTAGATCTCTCTGCTCCGGGATTCCTAGCCGGAGACTTACGAGAAGAGGATGACGCCGAAGCCGTCTTCTTAGACGACGACGACGTCTTCGTCAAGGATTTCACTGCTTGACCCTTGACCTTGGGTCTAACTGAAGCGTCAGGAGGAGTATATAATTCGTTACCCGTTAAAGCCTTGGAAGGATGGAGAGGTTGCAGGAGTAGAAGAAGCAGTTGCACCCAAGGGTATCCCTTGGGTGTCCACCTTACCTACCTCGACCAACAGGTCGTCCACACCTACCATAGGTTCTACATTAATATCCAACGTCGACGACTTCCGAGGAGATGTCCTGGCCTTGGTCAGTCAATGAGGCAGCCAGCTGTTGCTGGATGAAGGGCGATAGTCGGGGCCGCCTCTACTGGGTCGACGTATCCTGTCGCCTTGCCTCCGGGGAAGATTAGTACCGCCAACCTTTTCTCCAGATGTAGGGCATACCCTTGGCGGCGTTCTTCCCGAAACCGCCGACCCAGGCCCGCAGGGTTGCCAGTGCAGTATCCCTCACGGCCGGCGCCTGGAAGAGAGGGTATTGATTAGATTTAAGAATAACTTAAAACTAAAGCTAACTTAAAGCATAACTTAAAAATTATAGGGGCTATAAGGCCCCTTGAATTTACCTTAAGTTAGAGTGATTGATGTAAAACTTAAGCACTATAACAGATGAGGGCCAGCTACCAGGAGATGGAACTACTTACCCCGTCTAAAGCTTGGCTCACCAAGATCGTAAACATATGGTACACGTTTCATGGTACCAGACCTGGATGTCCCTTGCGGAGTCGCGCATGGAGCATGGACCGGTGGGCAAACTTCGTGTCCACATGGGTCTTGAAGTGTGGCGGCGCATCCCGGATGCTCACAGTTGTGGTCTGTAAGTGAAAAGACACATGAGTATCTTAAAGAATATCACTTACAGGCTAAAGGACAGAAGAACTCCGTTGCATGCCGGAGCTCGGAAAAAATTTGGGCATAGCCCCTCCCTTAATCGCCTGAATAGGCTATAACCCCGGAGGTATCCGGTGAAACATGAAGGGAGGGGGGATGGTTTAAGGTACTTAAGATAAAACTTTAATAGTTTAAACATAATAGATCTTAAACCTAAAAGCTCGAACGTACCGGACTAAGTCCAGGTGCGTGGCGGAGTGTATAACTCAGTGAAACGGAGATGTTAGAAGGGACCGACTGTATGTTCCGGTCCACCCCGTGGGGTAGACTAGCACCTTTCCGCTGGATGCCAGGTCTCCGGTGGTAAAGGAGCCCTAGTAAGGTGGGAAAGAGCAAGGGGCATACAGACTCGGGCTAGTAACGGAGCGACGGAGTAGTAATGGAGGGGGGGAAAGGCCAGTCCCCCCCACCTTACCATCCTCGACCACGGACCGAGAAGCCGGAGAGGTCGAGTCCAGTCTGGGTCTGTCCCGTCCCTCTACCCCCTCCGCCTGGGGGGAGAGAGGGAGGGCAGGCTCGGGTATGTGGAGCGAGCATGGGCAGGCCTACCCACCCCCCCCGACCCTATGGAAGAGCGGGAGGGGGGAAAGGTGACTGGACAGGCGTTCTGTGGCTGCCATCGTGATCCATAAGTGACACGGGGCGATAAGAACAACAATTAAGCCTAGAACATAACCAACTGATCAGAGAGATGCTATCGGGGAGCAAACCGAGCTGAAAAGCGGTAACATAAAGGCCCAATGGGCCATGACCTAGGCTAAGCGAGCCAGACTCCATAACTAACCTAACAAATATCACATAAATAATACAAATGAATAATAAAATGAAAGAAAAAGAAAACAAAATAGTAGGAGAAAAAATCCAGGAGTGTACGACTAACCGAAGGCAAGGCTACCACTCAAAGCTAGCCGAGGCCGATACTAAGAGCCGTGGCTAGGGTCTGGATGGAAGAGCCTACATAAGGTAAAAGACATGCATGCATGACAAAACCGTGTAGACCGTAACCCTAAACAAAGCGGATAATTAAAATAGAGCGTACAAAAGCACGGGGATGTTCTGGGTATGGGCGACCCAGAATGGACCCACCACGAGGCAGAACCATGCTGCCATGCTTCCGACCTAGAGATCGTATTTATACCTAAAAAACGGCAAATACGTGCTCAGGGCCGGAAAAAACCAATTAGCAATACACTGAGTACTTAACTTAGCTGCTGCGATGGCTGCACGCTCCATGGTAATGAAATCCAAAGGAAAGGGCACAAAAACACAGTGAAGAAAATGGCACGTGTGTATCGTGTGCGCTAACTGAAAAGGATGGCCACCAGAGGCGCAGCAGTCGGCAGCATGGGATGGAGTAGTAGTAGTTGGTGCTGCCCACTCTGTGGGTCGGCTCTCCTCTTGGGGGATTTTGTAGTGGGAGAATTCTATTGGCATTTGGCTCGTGGTAGTGGTCTCACTCGCCATAGTGTTCATACCGACACCCTCTGGGGGGGTGAGCGAGTCAGTTATACTGACCTTTTTCTTTATTTATTTATTCTCTGGTATGTGTTAGTACATTTACCCTAGAAATAATAGATTAAAGGATATTTCGCGCAGCGACACGAGCTGAGCCCAGAAATGCTTACACTCACTTTCAGCATGGATTTTATCTTAATTTAGTAACAAAGTGTTTACACTTACTCTCACTATGGATTTTGTCTGTCTGCAGTAAACATTGATTTTGTCAACCTTTTCTTAAAGATTCTCTCATTCCCCAGTCATACATGCATATTTTCTTAATACTTAACCCTTATTGGATGGGTAAATATATCGATATGCAGCTCCTCAGGGCAGGTAAACTTTGAGGTCGGCCAATTTATGAAAAGAACTCATCATTGGAAAGGGGAAGATATGCAAATGCACATGGTGAAAGAAAAAAATTCTAAAAAAATGTTCTCTACCTTCCACAAGACGTTGAAAATGACTATTTCCCTTTGTGGGGTCTCTATTATAAGGCAGTTGTAAATTTTACCTATTTACATGTTTTTCTAATAAATTATTTTATTTTATTTTGTAAAATTATAATTACAGCTTATACAATATCAAAACAGATAGGAAATGAAATTACTAACAAATTCTTTGCATATTTGTTGAAAAATATTTACATAAATTTACTTAGAATAAAGATTCAGTAATTTTTTTTTTTTTACATGTTTTTTCTAATATTTCTGTACACTTTTCTTTGCAAAATTACACTTACAAGCAACATACTATAATAAAAGACAAGACCAAAAACCAACAGCAACCCCTTGGTATATTTACAAGCAAATTTACAAAAAAAGTCATGTGAAAGAGATGCAATACATACCCCCTTGATGTCTGAAGCAGAAATGAACTGAGATGCCCATATTCGTGATTTTAGCCAGTGTAAAAGTTGCCATTTGTGAATTTATGGGCTATAAAAGTATTGGCACCTCTTTCCTGCCTGATTCTTTCCAAATCAATGGATCAATCTGTGCACTGCCCCAAACCTGTTATTACTGCTCCCAAGGGTCAATCTGTCCATTAAGGGTTAAAAGTTAAGGACTGGAGATTTTAAGATATTTTATTATAAGTCCAGTCTCAGGCTAAAAGCTTTAGAGCTGTAGGTACATTCACCACCACATATTCATAACTTATGTGCAGAGATGTTATTAAGAGAACAGTAAAACAAATGACTATGACTGGCTGCATAAACATCATAATGCCTGGTTTATTGAAGAAGACTGTATTCATTAGACAACAGTATTTAGTCAGAGTAATAATTTGGTGCCTAAACAGTGATATTTGAAAAATGTCCACTAACTGAAAAAAATTGTTTAAAAGAATTCTTCATTATATGTAGTAATAAACATAATTAGAAAAGTAAATTTCATACCTGTGTTTTCCATTAAAATAATTTTATTTACACTGTGTTTAGTTACAGATACTTCTTTACAAATATTACAACAACCAGGTAGTAGACCTTTCATACCCACATAGCTCATAGCTAAAGTACCCAAAGGTCAAGGTATCATCCATGAAAAAATACTGTATGCAATTTATTTACTTTACTGTATAATATAACCAGTCCAAGAAGAGTCTTTATTAGGCTCAGAGGTCATGATAAACTAGTCTTTTATGATATTAACTATATAAGGTTCAAATTTCTAAAATTTTATAAGTCATTTTCATTATTGAAATAAAATTAGTCACTAGGAGTGCTTTCCTTTAATTAAAGGTGAAAGTAAAATCACACCTTTCCATAGATATGAAAGATAGTAAATTGAATGGAAGTGTTTCTAAATTTTAAAATCTTTATCATATACATTTTTAACAATTTACTATTATTATTATTATTATTATTGTTATTATTATTATTATTATTATTATTAATTTTTTTTTGCTCTATCACAGTCCTCCAATTCGAGTGGGTGGTATTTATAGTGTGGGGTTCCGGGTTGCATCCTGCCTCCTTAGGAGTCCATCATTTTTCTTACTATGTACGCCATTTCTAAGATCACGCTCTTCTGCATGAGTCCTGGAGCTACTTCAACCTCTAGTTTTTCTAGATTCCTTTTCAGGGATCTTGGGATCGTGCCTAGTGTTCCTATGATTATGGGTACAATTTCCACTGGCATATCCCATATCCTTATTTATATTTTCTGGTCTTGATACTTATCCATTTTTTCCCTCTCTTTCTCTTCAACTCTGGTGTCCCATGGTATTGAGACATCAATGAGTGAAACTTTCTTCTTGATTTTGTCAATCAATGTTTCTTGCACAGGCTTCAGTGGAGGCTTTTGCCACTGAATCATGCCTCTTTTTGTTGTATTTCACTTCCTACATATGGGAGAGATGTTATTTCCATCTATCGTTCTTTGAACATATCCGGTTCTTAGGGCCTGATCTTGTGACGCCATGGCAGAGTGGGTTAGGTCGTCAATATTCTGGTTAAGCAACACTGGGGCTGGTCAGTCGTTGGATGGGTGACCGCTCACCTTGGCGTTGATTCCTTGGGAAAGGATCTTTACCATAAACTTCCTCAGTCTACTCAGCTGTAAATGAGTACCTATTCTTGATGGGGCAGGGTCTAACTAGGGGTTAAATAGCAAAACTCAGCAATGATGGAAAGAAATGAAGGATTAAATGACAACAATGTAAATGGAACCTCTGGCAATGGAGGAGCTTCGTCTGGCAGCCAGATATTCAGCCCAATTGAAGGGGAAGACGGTCAGGTACTTGGAGGTCGTCATCCAGCAACTGACCACCACAACGACAGTAACCAACAGCCTGAGACTGGAGCTACAGAAGCAAACCAGAGGAAGAAATTATTATTATTATTATTTTTTTTATTTTTTTTTTTTTTTTGCTCTATCACAGTCCTCCAATTCGACTGGGTGGTATTTATAGTGTGGGGTTCCGGGTTGCATCCTGCCTCCTTAGGAGTCCATCACTTTTCGTACTATGTGTGCCGTTTCTAGGATCACACTCTTCTGCATGAGTCCTGGAGCTACTTCAGCCTCTAGTTTTTCTAGATTCCTTTTCAGGGATCTTGGGATCGTGCCTAGTGCTTCTATGATTATGGGTACGATTTCCACTGGCATATCCCATATCCTTCTTATTCTATTTTCAGATCTTGATACTAATCCATTTTTTCCCTCTCTTTCTCTTCAACTCTGGTGTCCCATGGTATTGCAACATCAATGAGTGATACTTTCTCTGGTCTGTTTGCACGTATCACCCTATCTGTTCTGATACCATAGTCCCAGAGGATCTTTGCCTGATCGTTTTCTATCACTCCTTCAGGTTGGTGCTCGTACCACTTATTACTGCAAGGTAGCTGATGTTTCTTGCACAGGCTCCAGTGGAGGGCTTTTGCTACTGAATCATGCCTCTTTTTGTACTGGTTCTGTGCAAGTGCCGGGCATTCACTTGCTATGTGGTTTATGGTTTCATTTTTCGTATTGCACTTCCTACATATGGGAGAGATGTTATTTCCGTCTATCATTCTTTGAACATATCTGGTTCTTAGGGCCTGATCTTGTGCCGCTGTTATCATTCCTTCAGTTTCCTTCTTTAGCTCTCCCCTCTGTAGCCATTGCCAATTGTCATCGCTGGCCAGTTCTTTAGTCTGTCTCATGTATTGTCCGTGCATTGGTTTGTTGTGCCAGTCCTCTGTTCTGTCTGTCTTTCTCCTGTCTCTGTATATTTCTGGGTCTTCGTCTACTTTTATTAGTCCTTCTTCCCATGCACTCTTTAGCCACTCGTCTTCAATGGTTTTCAGATATTGCCCCAGTGCTCTCTTCTCGATGTTGACGCAGTCCTCTATACTTAGTAGTCCTCTCCCTACTTCCTTTCGTGTTATGTATAGTCTGTCCGTATTTGCTCTTGGGTGTAGTGCTTTGTGTATTGTCATATGTTTCCTGGTTTTCTGATCTATGCTGCGGTTATTATTATTATTATTATTATTATTATTATTATTATTATTATTATTATTATTATTATTATTATTATGCAGAAGTGAGATAAGACTTTAAAATATCTTTTGATATGAAAGAAAGGGGACAGATATTGAAGTACTTTATATAATAAAACACCAGAACGATGGTTTGTAGAGGCAAAATATGGTACTATTGCTTTTGACTGGACAAAAATATGTAGAAATATACAGGAGATTTAGGTATTGGAAGTATTTTTATCTTGTATGAGCCTTAGAGTGTTTGATATCCCCCACCCTGTGATTGGGAAATATCAAATAGTACCAGTGATTTACTAGAATTGGCAAAGTAATGCTCTGCTGCTTGAAAAAACTGTGTTATGCAGGTACAGTATTTATACAAATACAGTATAGAATCAAACAAAAGCATTCTGTTTTCAAGTTGAGGGTCTTGATTAAAACTTTCATTTTTCTTATTATATATTACCTGGAATACTGAAAATGGCAGCTTTATTACCTTTGTTACTAATTTTTTGCAGCATCAAGTTCTTGCCCATCTGGGACTCATCAGTGTGACAATGGACGATGCATTGCCATAGTTTTTAAATGTGATGGTGACAACGATTGCAAAGATGAAAATGCTACAGGGGTGTCAAGTGATGAAGCTGATTGTGTCTATACTTGCCCTGAAGGTAAATACTGTCCTTCCTTCCCCTTTTACATTTTTCAGTATGCAAAATGCTAATAAAAAATCATTTTTATGTTTAACCTTTCTTCTGCATTTTGGAGTTGAGCATTAGCATAAAAGACAAAGACATTAAGGTAAAAGTAACTTGTTTCTATCAAAGAATTGGTTATGCTCATGGCACATGATTTTTAATAGATGGTCAGTTGCAACATATTTTGATGATTGCTGTAATTTTATTTCTTAATTGACTTGTGCTGTGTACCACAGCAGTGGATGTTAGTTGCTTCTGTTCTGCAAGGATGAAGATGTTTATGTCAGAAGCAATTTTAATTTTATAATTTTAGGGAATCTCTGAGTAAATTTTGAAAATTGGTGTTCTTCAGGTTTAGCTATAGTACTGTATGCACATTTAAATTAGTGGTATTTTTCTCTTTCATTGTTGCTCTGCTACTACATATAGTCTTTCAAGCACTCTAAGATTACTAGGGTGTGGCTAGTAAGGAATTCATACAGTGTCAGATGTCTCATTGCTATGATTAAAATTTTGTCTTGTTATAGCCTGTTCAAGTGAAATTTTTTAAGGACAGTACTTTGATATTCATACCACTTAATAAGGTGACATAGGACATCTCCAAACCACATATGATTCTTGCCTCTGACCTTTGGTTTTGTGATGCCAGTGCGTGTTATCCCGAACAAAACCATTTTTCAAATTCTATCTCCTCCCTTGTTACTTAATATTAAGACCTTGGATTACTACCATATATAGACCTGATGTAGACCTGCAATCAAATGTAGAGTTTTTCTAAGTCTTTTTTTTGCTAGATATGGATTTTTCATTATGATAAAAAAAATAAACCTTATAAATCAGAAAAAAATTTAAAAATAAAATGAAACAAAAATTAGAAAAAAGGGCTAGATTTGATTGTTCTATAATGTCTTTCTAAATTATATACCAAATTTCAATGCTATAATTTAAAAACTAATGGAGAAGATAGAATTTGAAGGTCAATAAGTATAGTTTTGAGATACGGGTGTTTAAAGTTTTTCTTTGTATTTTACAAAGATAATGTTATTATGAATTTTATATTCCATTTTGGGTATTAATAAACCAAAGCTATGTTATTTATCATAATTTAATCAAATGAAGATCCCTTTGCTCAAAGATCGTAGCCTGGGGCACTTTTTACACAATATTATGATCTACTGAACTCTTATTAGAGCAAATTTTCTTCTTCTGTATGTTAGCAAGAAGTTTTCCCTGTCTTTTCCTCTTTGGCATGATGAAAACTTTGCCAAAACAGAGAAAAACAGACGTAGAAGCAAGCAAATGTCAGAGGTGAAACTCGAATGTGTGCTCTCTTTCATGTTTCTGCTCGCACTGAATGGTGTAAAGCTCAGTCTTCCTGTCTTGTGATTCATGGAATCTCTACAGATGCCATTACTCACAATGTGTTTGATAATAATTACCAAAATTTACGATAACAGATGAAATATTGCATTTTCTTGTATGGATCAATGTTTTTGGCTTATTGAGTTACTATTACTAATTACCCTGTAACTATGAAAGTAAGAGGAATTTTGACGAAATATTTCATATGCGCATTCTCCATTACCATACGAAGCTCCATGATTTTTCATGATTTTGCGTTTTTCACCCTATATTGGCCGGCCGGCACCCTTAAAGGTTATAACAAAAACATATTTGTTGTGACATATTTTCCATACAAACCTAATTTATTTTCATAAATACAAAGAGATACGGCATAATTTTTGGTCAGCACTGCCAGACCTCAATTTCACTGACACGTGGTCAACAAGGGCATTTAACAGGCCAGCTCAATCAAAAACAACAACAGTGGTCACCTTAAGTATCTAGTGTCACTGGATGATATGGATAGCCCAGGGAATAGCCAAAGTGGAACAAATCTGTTCAGCACCAGCATCTTCACTCTCAGGCTAATGAATTGTTTGTAACATATGAAAATACTTCGTTTTACAAAAACGACTACATATAGTCAAACTAAAATGTCGTGGTGGGTGACGGGGTTTATCCAGGACTATATTGTTCGCAGTTAAGGGCATTTTGGTCATTTTACCCTTAAACTGACATGCTTAAACCTAAAACCTCAGCAGTAAATGCAGATTAAGTGGCCATGATTAAGCACACAAATGGAATGTTTGCTCCGTATTTATCCCGGATTTTGTTTTCATTTCTTCTAAATGCAACCTCGAATAACCTTTGCTTGTGTTTTTGTGTGTGCGCATGTACACCGAAAAGCAATTATTAGTACACACATACATATATAAATAACTGCTAAAATGGAATATGGAAAATAATTAAATGGCTTGACGTTATGGCATTATTATAAGATCTGTGATTATTATTTCCAAAAAACATACAAAGAAAAAAGAAAGGAAAATCATTGAGAACAACCAAAAATTACTCTTTGTTTCTTAAGAAAACAAAATACAGTAAATGACAGTTCTCAGGTAAAGTTATAAACAAGGGATTAACCTCGAAGCTGAGATTTAAAAGGATTGGTAGACAAGCACCATAAAATCGGCAATTTATGATGTCATAATGGGACAAGTTCTGGTTATCAGCGCCATAAGCTCCATAAGGGTTCTTATGGTGTGCCATAAGGGTGCTTATGGTGCCGATAACCGGTTATCAGAGCAATAAGCGCCATTATGGCACCATAAATCAATGAGTTTCGGTTAATGGCAGTTTTCACTTATCAGCACACTCCCGGGAATGGAACCCCCGCCGATAACCGGGGACTGCCTGTGCAGAACTTAATCCGGCTTTACTAATATGTAAACCAATGGGATTTTTCCATTTGTCTACAAAGGAAAATGTCATAAACTTTTAGATTCAAATTGTTTTTCTCTCCTAAATGATTAAATGGTTAAATAAGGGATTTTGACAAAGGAAAAATCTATTTCTGGGCAGTGACCTGTGTCGCCAGTGAAATGTTCCTATAGCACTCATTTTTAAGGTATAAAAATTGCTAAATATACAAGAGAAAAAAGCTATATGGTTATGCCAGAGTTTCCTGGCTCGCTTACCCTTATTAAGGGTGTCTGTATGGAAACTGGGGCGTGTGAAACCACTATCAGAGGTCCCCTGCCAATTAGTCTCTTCCTTTCTCAATATCCCCTGTTCTACAGAGGAGCCGTTCCAGACCATCTACCGCCCGCTACTGCTACTACTAGCGTCCTGTCCACCATTCCTGTGAATAGCACCCAAGCTCGGGCCAGATAGGGTGAGGAAGATAAAGGGGTGGTTTTCATTGGGCGACACAGGTCACTGCCCAGAAATAAATTTTTCCTTTGTCAAAATCCCTTTTCTGGGCCTAACCTGTGTCGTCCCGTGAAATAGTAACAGAGAATTGGCCCCACCAGCTTGGTAATCTAGTGTAAACAAGTTACTGGAAGGAAAAAATTAAAGAATTGTAATTAATTCTACAGTACTTTAATAAAGTTTCTTAATTTTACAGTAATCTTAATAATTTCCTTAATTCTACTGTCCTTACCCTAATAAACAAATACGTAGTATAAAGTTATACAATCAAAATTCTGGAAAGTTCAGATTAAATCCAACACCCAATTACAGGATATTTATATATACAGACAATATCAGTATGTACAATACAGGAGTAGATCCAATGTGCGATCCAAGTGAAAACCAAGGTCAATTGTGCAATCCAGGTAAACAACCAATTGAAATTCAACCTGGTGAGGTAGTCTCTTATTTATGAGACTAACATACGGGAAAATGGAAGGGGTGGCGACGCCGCCCAACCAACGAATCATTTGGGAAGACAGCCGAAGGGGAAGGATAATAGGAATCCCAGATCTAGGCTACCTTCCGAGACCATGCGGCTCGAGTGGAAAGGCTAGTATGACTCTTGCCTTCAGAAAACTATCATATAATGCCAGGATAGGAATAAAAATGCTCTTAAATTCTGAGTAACTGCTAATCTATCCAGATAAGGCGACTACAATTAGTATGGAAGACCAATTGAACGTCGTCATAAATATGAATATTCGCGGGTAGCGATGCACGAAATGGCTGCCTCGGGAGCGGCGTCATGCAGGCTCCCGCTAAATAACAACGCCCAACATACTTATAATTAACATCGCTACACTAAAAAGTGGAATTTATTAATTGCAGTACTCAACTTAGATCCAATGGATTCCTGACGCTCAGACAAAGTTGCTTCAAAAACAAAGGGAAGAATTCTGAAAAACGCACACACATGTCTAGACGTACACAGTGCTATTAAAGGAATGGTGGGCAGGACGCTAGTAGTAGCAGTAGCGGGTGGTAGATGGCCTGGAACGGCTCCTCTGTAGAACGGGGGATATTGAGAAAGGAAGAGACTAAATGGCAGGGGACCTCTGATAATGGTTTCACACGCCCCAGTTTCCATACCGACACCCTTAATAAGGGTGAGCAAGCCAGGAAACTCTGGCATAACCATATAGCTTTTTTCTCTTGTATATTTAGCAATATTTATACCTTAGAAATGAGTGCTATAGGAACATTTCACGGGACGACACAGGTTAGGCCCAGAAAAACTACTGTTTATTTAACCTGCATAGACACTGAACAAATCTAATCGTGTAACCAGTAAATAACTGCTTAAATAGAATATGGACAGTATGTAATAAAATGGCTTGAAAAGCTATTCCTGCCGAACCACCCTCACAAATTTTAGTGGTAATGCATTAAGCACAACATGACTTTATTATAAGAATTATAATTATCATTTCATAAAGCACACAAAAAAAGGAAAATCATCAAGAACAACCAAAGTTTATTCAACACTGTTAATTTAGGAATGAAGTATACAGTAAATGACAGATGTCAGGCAAAGCCATAAACAAGGGATTAACCTGGCAGGTTAGATTTAAAGGGATGAATAGATCTGGCAGCACTGTATTCTTTTCCTGGTCATGCTCTAGTGATCTTGAAATGTTTGAAAGACTATATAATTGGGTTTTCTTTTTAATAGGTAATGTGAGAATATAATTTTATCCATTCTTTGGTTGGAGGCTGGTTGATTTATTAAGTGGTATATTTAATACTAATTAAATAAAAACTTATCTAGTAACCTGTTTTGACATTTATCTAGTAACCTGTTTTAACACAGCTCCAACAAACTCGAGGTATATATGGTTAAATAAATTACAAGTTATTTATATATAAAAGCATATATATAGATTATTTACGTAACCAACTTAGCTTCCATAGTTAATTTTTTATTTTGGGGAAGTGAAAATGTAAATATTTGTACTGTGTTCTGTAGACTTTTTCATAATTGCGACATACATATTTAAGTTATATACATAGTATCATTTACACAATTCAAATCCCTATTTTTTTAAGTGTTTTTATTCAACAGCATTGTTATTTTGTATTTTTCACAGACCAGTTTGCATGTGCAAATGGAAACTGCATCCCTGCTATTTGGCGCTGTGATGCCTTTAAAGACTGTGAGGATGGTTCAGATGAGCCGGAAGATTGTGGTAAGCTATGTTTCATTAACCATGGTACAAGAGAACAATAGGTATGAAGTAATACTGCATTTGATGCCAAGAGAGTTAAGACAATATCTGTTCTTTTAATCCTTCATGAAACTAGGGTAAAATGTCATTGTTTAGTACTGTTTTATCTTTCAAAGGTACCATTGAATGTAGTGAAGAAGAATTCAAGTGCAGTTCAACAGGCCGTTGCATCCCAAAGAAATGGGTTTGTGATAATGACAAAGATTGCGGTGATGATGATTCAGATGAACATCCTCCAGGGGGTTGTCCAGTGCCTGTGGGTATGTCATGCCCAACAGGACAGTTCATGTGCCCAATGTTTGATAAATCTCAACATCGATGCATACCGAATGTAAGTAAGAGTACAAGATTCATATGTTTTCTTGCTTAATAATCCTTTAATACCCATAAGTTATATATTTAATATATATATATGCACATATATTGATATATACTATATATATATATATATATAATATATATATATAAATATATCTATATATATATATATTATATATAATATATATATATATATATATATATTATATATATATATGTGTGTGTGTGTGTGTGTGTGTATGTATGTATGTATGTATGTATAGATAGTCAGTGGAAGATATAAGAGCTAAAACAACTAATTTAAATCAGGTAAATTAAGTATACAGACAGTATATAGAAAAAGACCAGCTAAGTGAAAAATAAAAAGATAAGGTAAATAATTTTAATAAGGGATATTGAAAATATTATATGTATATAATAACATAAATAATGGGGAAAAAACGTATAAGCTCCAAGATATAAAAACTACAAGTGATGCATATCCTGAATTTTAGACTAGGTTGTAACTTAGAATTACTTCTAACATACATGAAACTGTCGGTGATTCACTCATCACATGGGGCTCATAAGTTTCTTCCAGAAATTACAGGAGGTAAAGTGGGAAAAGTACAAGTAGAAACAGTGAAAGAAAACAAAAGCATGATCATAGCATCATAATATGAAGACAAAGCAGCTGATAAGAAAAAAATGAGAACAGAAGGTATTACTTCAAACTAAATCTCTGATACTTTCAGAAATGGAGGAGTCCTAAAATGTCTTGAGCATGAAATGTTAACTGACAAAGTTTAGAACCCTAAAGCCTCTACAGATGACTTTGTCTATCAGTAAATATATATAGTTCAAGAGTGTGGGGTGACAGTTCACCCTCCAGATATTTCATTGAGGTTTCCACCTTGTCTGAAGGTATCAGGAATATTGTAGGAAGATAGCTCTTTCATTTTCATTTTGTTCTTATGAGCTGCTTTGTTTTCCATTCGCTGTTTGTTGATTTAAGGTCCCAGAACCTGATACTATAGAGCCATTTAGTTTTTCCTTGTTCTCAAAGTATTATATGTACAAATAGAATCAACACAAATCAGAGGATTGCTAAAAACATTGAGATTTCCTGATATTCATCGTCCTCAACAAATATTTGAAATAGATATGATATCTCATTTACATATTTTTATAACCCAGGAAATAATAAAATTTTGAATAAACTCTTGTTTTGAGTAGATATTTTTCATCATAAAGCTAATGTTTTCACTTGTACCTTTCCTTTTGTCATTAGGAATATCTGTGTGATGGTCATGATGACTGTTGGGATGGAAGTGATGAACCTGATTCTTGCCCACCGAGGGAATGCCTTCCTTCTCAATTTAAATGTGATTCTGGAAAGTGTATTCATTTTGTGTGGGTCTGCAATGGCAGGGACGACTGCATCGACAAGTCAGATGAAATCAACTGCAGTGAGTACTTTGCAAACTGTTATCCTTTAAATTAATGTTTTATTTTATAATATTATCAGGTTGAGGTTCAGTGCAAACTGTGCAGAGGAAAATTATAGAATATTATTCTTATGGATTGTATTGTATGTAATTTCCTTGATGACATACAGTTGTTTCAAGAGTGCTTACAATAATGAAAGCTTTTCATGAATAGCTAGTTGAACATTTGTGTTCAGTATGTAATGTTAAAAATATTGTATCTTTTTAACAAAGCTGCTAGCAAATTTCATGCAGGCAGTCCCTGGTTATCGGCAATCTGGTATTACAGCGTTTGTCAAGCAATGACGATAACTGAATTTTTGGCGCTGATATGCATCGATCTCTCCTTATTGGTGCTGATCTCCAGTTATCAGTGCCGATCCTTGGTTATCGGCGGCAATAACTGGGGATCAGAGCTGTTATCACCGATTTTCAGTTATTGTCACATCGTCGGGAACAGAACCCCCACCAATAATCAGGGACTGTCTTATATATATATGTACTGTCAACCCCCTCAATTCGTGGACTCATGTATTCGCAGATTTCTCTATGGACTTTAATATACCCATTACTCATGGGAAATTTTTATATTCATGCAATTTTCTGTAAGACTTTTTGTGATAAAACAAAAAAAACTAACAAAAAAAACTAAGCAGTTTTAGTGGGTTTTCTTGAGTTTGAACTAACAAAACAGGCAGTTGTAAGCATTTTTATAGGGGTTCTAAGTATTCGCGGATTCTCACTATTTGCGGAGGGCGGTCTGGTAAGCATTCCCCGTGCATACAAGGGGTCCACTGTATATACATATACAGTAATACCCAGAACTTATGCAATTCAATTTGCACAAATTCACAATAGCATGAACTTTTCATTGGAACCTAACTAATTATCATATGCGAGTTCTTCACAATAGTGCAAACACTGGCAAATCCTCCAGAAACACTGCAAAACCCTGCAAAAGTGTTTATGTTTAATTTGCTTCTGTAAATTTTTAAGTTTTAAAGCTTTTCTGTATTAAATATTTATTAAAATGTATTATTTTTATTTTTGTACATGCATAAGTATGATACAAAGGTAATTATAGCACCTATAGTTAGTGCATATACATACTTTTATAAGGTGCGATACCCACTCACAGAGTTACTGCCCTTTTCAAAGATGATATCCCTTCTGAAACTTTGTTTAATTTCTGAAGTACGTACTAGTATACTACAATTAGTATAAGTTTTCATGCTTTTAAGTGTAAAATCAGTACGAAGATTTTGTGTATGCTTTTTATATTTTTGAAAATAATACAAAGGCAGTGCATAATTCAGTGTTTGTCACTATATAAGAACTCCACGATCAACTAATAAGACATATCGGAGTTTTCATTCTGTGAAAATTACTTTCTTAACCTTGGAGAAAAGTGCTGGTACAATCTGTATGTACTATGTTACATAATTACAGCACATACAGTTAATGTACTTTCAGAAGATGTGATCCTATTCGGACTTTTAAAGATGATACCCCTCCAGAGTTTTACCTCAAATGATGTATGTATTTCTCTCTCTCTCTCTCTCTCTCTCTCTCTCTCTCTCTCTCTCTCTCTCTCTCTCTCTCTCTCTCTCTCTCTCTCTCGTTCATAGTTAGCCCTCACACTAGTTCATGATTTAAATTGATTGAATTTTACCCTTACCTTCTGCAAACATTACTTATGTACATACATGTCTTCTTTCGCTGAGAAATATTGACAAACTACTGTATTTTCATATCATTTTCATGACTAAATGCACTTTCTGTGATAAAACTCTAATAATACTCAAGCTTTAGGATTTTTAGAGGGTTTTTTGTGTTTTAACTATCAAAATAAGCAGTTCTAAGCATTTTTATGGATTATAGCTATTTGCAGGGTGGCCATGGTAACCATCTCTATTCCCCCATACTGTATGTATATATATAGTATACACACACACACACAGTCCCCAGTTATTGGAGGGGGCTCCATTCTGATGGATGACAACAAGCAAAAATTGCCGATAACCAAAAATCGGCAATTTTTGGGGCTTATCAGTGCCAATAACTGGACATTGGCACCTCTGTTAAGTATGTATTGGCGCTGATAACCAGATATTGGTGGATATTGGTGCCAAAAAAGGGATTTTGATGAAGGAAAAATCTATTTCTGGGCAACAGTTTGTGTCGCCCAGTGAAATAATCCCTTAAGTTCATTATTTCTAGGTAAATGATACTAACATTACCAGAGAAAAAATAAAAATAGGGGGATGTCAGAGTAACTGACTCGCTCACCCTAAATAAAAAGAGGGTGTTGGTATGGTGCTGGGGCGAGTGAGACCACTACCACGAACCTCTTGTCATTTTGAATTCTCCTTCATCAAAATCCCCCTCCCTGAGAGAGCTGACACACGGTCGGCGCCAGCAACTACTACTACACATCCCACCACGCCGACCGCAGCGCCTCCCGTGGCCATCCTTGAAGTTAGATGCCAACCTTGGGCACAAGGGTGGGAGAACAGGGTGGGATTTCACTGGGCGACACGAACTCTTGCCCAGAAATAGATTTTTCCTTCGTCAAAATCCCTTTTCTGGGCTCAGTTCATGTCGCTTCGTGAAATAGTACCAGAGAATTAGCACAAGGTTGAAAATTAAAATAAGGTCTCGATAAAACAAAAGAAAGAAAATAAATGAATATAATCTAGTTGAAAAATATATACAAGTTATCATGACTAAGGTTAACTTAACCTAAAATAATAAATGTTAGCTTAAGGCATAATTGGACTTAAAATTAAACTTAAACTAACTTATGATAACTTAGAACTAGATTTTATGACACAATATGATTAAATATCTTAATATACATACAAGTGTGTTTTCTTAGTAAAAATATAAGGGAAAACGACACTAAATGGTTACAGTTAGTAATCAAAATTTACAATTGTGAGTGCCCCTAGCAAAAAAATAAGGGGCACGTCACCATAAGTAGCCTTTTTAGGCAGCTAAGGCTGAAGGACCCAATTGAACATGACGGTAAGGTTAGGTGAATTGTTAGTGAGGCAGGTAGAAAGGAGATCTGGATCTTCGACTACAACTACTGAACAGTGTCAGGAGAAACTATGTTTCCTGCTGCCACTGCCGGAAATTTAAGAGATTCCAAGGATTTTAAGTAGTGCCGTTTAAAAACTGTCGGCGATTTCCAGCCTGTATACTTCTTCAAGTCATCGAAATTCATATGTTGGAAGTGATTGATAGAGGTGGCTACTGCCCTGATGTCATGGGCTTTAGGGAATGAGTCAGGGTTAGCTTGTTTGATAAAATAGAGGATTTGTTGTCTAATCCCTTTTATTGAAATAGTGCCACCTTTTATGAGGGGGCCTGAGGATCTAGAAGATGTCCTGGACAGATAGGCTCGTAAGGTCGTCACTGGACAAAGAGAAGGGTCTTGTGGAAGAGGGAGGATCTTCCAAGGAGCCCATCTTATTAAGGGGTCCTCATTCTTGGCCAGAAAACTACGATCTGGAGATAGTAAGACTTCTCCTGAGGGGAGGAATTCCACATGTCCAGCATCTCTGGAAAGGGCCGACAGTTCTGATATTCTGGCTCCTGAGGCCAAACTTAGTAAGAATAATGTTTTTCTTAATAGCATTAGATAATTACATGAAACATTGTCAGTGTCTGAAGCCAGTTTGAGAACGTCATTCAAGAACCATGAAACTGAACTAGGCCTTTCTGAAGGTCTGAGCCTAGCACAGGCTTTAGGAATAGACGTAAAGTAGGAGTCTGATAAGTCTATCTGAAAGCCAAACTGGAAGATTTTCTTCAAAGTTGACTTATTAGTGGTAATAGTACTAGCTGCTAGACCGTTTTCGAACAGGGATCTGAAAAAGGATATAGCTAAATTAACTGTCATGGTTCGGGTGTTTGTTTCCTTCAGGAAATTTGCCAATTTCTTTACAGCACCATCGTACTGACATAAAGTTGATTCCCTCTTATCCGATTCTAAGAAAAGGATATTCTGGGAATCGATATTTGCATCTTTCTTAGCCGCAAACTTCATGAAGTCCATAAAGTTAGGGTTTTGAGAATTCCTGAGGAAGCGAACACAACCCTCATTTGTACTGACTGAGATAGCTTGGGATTGGGAATCCGTCGAGGTCGAAGACCCAATTCCCGTAGGAGAGGATACCAGTTGCTCTTGGGCCAATCCGGGGCTACTAGAGCTACTTGTCCCTTGAATGTCTTGAGTTTGCTCAGGACTTTCAATAGAAGATTCACTGGAGGAAAGATGTAAACCTTCCTCCATTGATTCCAATCTATGGACATGGCGTCTATGGCATAAGCCAGAGGGTCCAGGTTGGGGGCCACATAGCAAGGGAGCTTGTGGTTTGCTTGAGATGCGAAGAGATCCACCTGGAGACCTGGGACCCTTTGGCATATTCACTGGAATGAGCGCTTGTCCAGGGACCACTCCGATTCTAGAGGAACTGATCGAGATAGGGCGTCTGCTATCACGTTCCTTACTCCCGCCAGATGGGTGGAAAATAGATGCCATTTGTACTTGGTTGCTAGAGAGAAAATGGCTATCATGACATGGTTCACATTTTTTGACTTGGATCCTCCCCTATTGATGCAGTGTACCACTACTGCGCTGTCCCACACCAGCTTGATATGGGAATTCTTGGCTGGTAGAAGCCTCTTCAGAGTGAGGAATACTGTCATTATTCCAATACTTTTATGTGAAGCTGGCGGAACTGAGGCGACCAAATCCCTTGAACTTTCTTGAATTGGGAGTATCCTCCCCACCCGCTTAGAGAGGCGTCCGTATGGATAACCAATGCCGGAGGAGGGAACTGGAGAGGAACTGATTTGGACAGATTCTTGGACTCCGCCCAGGGGCGGAGACGTTTGCGAAGAACTGGCGGTATACTGACAACTTGTCCCGAGATTTGACATTTGCTCTTGAGCGCCAAACTCGGTTTATATCCTTCAATTTTGCTTTCAACAGAATGTCTGTGACTGATGCAAACTGAAGGGAACCTAGGATCCTTTCCTGGTTTCTCCTTGACGTCTGTTTGCATTTGAGGAATTGTCTTATTAACTTGGATATTTCTTTCCTTTTGGCCAACGGAATTGACAGAGTGTGGGAGTTCAGGTCCCACTGAATGCCGAGCCACTGGAAACGAGACTCCAGCGTTAGCCTGGATTTGGTCTTGTTTATTTGGAACCCTAGATGTTCCAGAAATTGAATTACTTTGCCTGTGGCTTTGAGGCATTCCTCGACGGTTGTTGCCCAAATGAGCCAATCGTCGAGGTACGCTACTACCATTATCCCTTGTGACCTCAGTTGTTGGACCACTGATTCCGCTATTTTCGTGAACACCCTGGGGGCTACATTCAGCCTGAAGGGCATCACTTTGAAAGAGAATGCCTGGTCTCCTAGCTTGAAGCCTAGGTAAGGGCGGAAGTGTCTCGTGACTGGGATATGATAGTATGCAACTGTAAGATCGATAGAGGTGGTGACGGCCCCACGGGGAAGTAAGGTCCGTACCTGTGAAATAGTCAGCATTTTGAACTTGTCGCAACGAATGAATAAGTTTAGACGGGACAAGTCTAAGATTATTCTTCGTTTTGTTGAGCCTTTCTTTGGCACGCTGAACAAGCGTACTTGAAACTTTAAATGTTTGACTCTTGATACTACCCCTTTCTGAAGGAGCTCTTTCGCATACTCTGTCAATTCCTTCGTTGGAACCTGAAGGAATGTTTTGGATGGAGGAGGACCTTTGATCCTACTCCATCCCAGCCCTTTGGACACAATACTTTGTGCCCAACTGCTGAATCCCCACCTGTGTCAGAAGAGGAACAGCCTCCCTCCTACCTGAGGGTTCTCACTGTGACTGTGCAGGACGTGCTCCGCGCCCTCCACGTAAGTGTCTCCCCCTGTTGGGTGCCCTTCCGCCACCCCTCTGTCGTAATGCACCCCTAGCTCTGCTTCCCCTGGCAAACCTATTGATGGCTTGAAACGCCTGGCTTTCGAATACTGGATTGAAAGCTGGGGAAACAGTGTAGGAGGTCGAGGGTTGGTTTTGGGGCGTCAACAGGAGGATGGGCTGGTTCTGGGACTTGGAAGTCGACGGTTGCACTGGTTGTGAAACCGGGACTGCCTGAACGAATTGTTGTTGCTGCTGTGCCTGGAAGCTCGGGAACTTCCTGGGCTTCTTCAGTTTCTTAGAACCCGAGGGGGTGCTTTCTGGCTTCCTTTTGCCAGCGGACCCTGAGGCTCTGGTTGAGCCTGGTTGCTTCATGATGAACCTCATTTACAGCAGCTGCAGGGAAGAGGTCCGCTCCCCAGATTGAAGACGATAGCAACTTATTTGGTTCATGTCTTATAGTTGCTTCCTGCAGGACATGTTTCCTGCAGTTTCGTCTTGCCGTTACAAAGTCGTACAGATCCGACTGTATGGTTTGGGTTTGTGCCTTAGCCAGGAGCTTAAACAGAGGCTCGGTACCATATGTCATGGCGGCAACCTCTGTCATCACTAAGGCGTTAAGTGTCCTTCCTAACCTGATCCTTGCGTCAAATTCCACTTGGATCAAGTTGTCCGGCAGTCTTGGGAGTCTCTCCCCGAACTGTTCAATAGCACAGTCCGGTTTGAGTTCCCAACTGTAAAAGACGCCGGAAGGTCAGCCCAGAGGTCCTCAGAAGCTGGGAAGAGTGGGGACATGGGGTCCGACTCCCTCAGTTGAGGGAGAGGCTCCTCTTTCATGGCAGCCTGGATGATGACTTCCGCAATTTTTGTGGTGAAGGGGAGTGGTGCCTCTTCCTCCATCACAAAGATTGTGAATGGGCTCTTGAATGCCTGAAGCCTGGTATTGGAGTAGTCCCAATCTTCCAGGCACCTCACCCATTCTCTTTGAGCCTGTTCCCAACTGTAAATTACAGTTTCTTTCGGGATCTTGTCTTCCCTATTTAGGGCTGCCTCCGTCAATCTAGCATACCCCATGAAAGGTGGTTGAAGATCGGCAGGGTGGAACTCGAAGTCCTCGATACGACAAGTTCCACAGTCCGGGATCGAGATCATTCCGTCCTTGAAGGGTGCGAGGGCTGCTTGCTACCCTCCAAGGATTACTCATAGTGAATGTGGGGAGAGAGTCATAACTGGGCATTGGAGTCACTCCGGCGCCTGCCGGAGGAAGAACCGCTGGGGGATTCTGGCTAAGACCTGCCAACAAGTTCTCCTGGTTCGTCAGCCGATCCGAGATGTTCTAGATCGACTGACCGGACTGCGGGAACGAGGTGGAGATCTGGGCTAGCATCTGATCCAGCCTATTGTTCACTATTGTCTCTACCATGTTCCCCACTTGTTGCATGACCCCTGCTGTAAAGGAGTCGGGATCGAAGGGGCCAGAGGTACTGGTCGCAGCAGGGGTCCCCGGACGAGCTCTGGTGGATGTAGACGGTACTGGCTCGGCGGGAGCGCGGACCTTCTCTTTAGAGGACTTGCCCCTAGACCCTTTGGAGTGCGAAGAAGATGTCTTCGCTTTCTCTGCTGTGGGATGGTGAGCCGGAGTCTTATGAGAAGCTGAGGCCGAAGTCTTCTTAGAAGACGACCTCTCCAGGGTTTTTTGCTCACGTTGTCCCTTCACCTTAGGAACAACCGAGGCAGCAGATGTCCTAGCCGGAATTTCCGATGAAGAAAAACCTTGGAAGGAAGTAGAAGAAAGAACAGGAGATGAAGACCCAGACGCGCCCAAGGGAGGCCCTTGAGCGCCCAGCAAACCTACCTCAACCATCAACTCACCTTCCCCTACCGTCATAGGCTCTACGTTAAGGTCCAGGGTGGCAACGTCCACTGTAATCTCCGGGGCTGTCCCTTCCGTCAAGGCCTGCTCCACTTGTAGCTGGATGGCAGCGATAGCCGGCGCTGCCGCAACAGGGTCGACGTAGCCGGTCAACTTGCCGCCTGGGAGGATTCGGACAGCCATGTTCTTGTCAAGAATATACGGCTGCCCCTTCGGTGCGTTCTTGCCGAAGCCACCTACCCAGGCTTTCAGGGTGGCCGATGCGGCGTCCTTCACGGCGGCAGCCTGAAACAAGGGGTCATTGTAGTCCTTACAATGAAGCCCTGAAGATATACTATTAAAACTTATGATTCTAGATGATTATAAATAATCTTAAACTAAATTATCAGACAGTATATACCAAGAAAGAGACGATACCTATGCCGGTATATGCTTACTCCGCTAGAAAACTGTTCCACAAGCTCGTAGCATATGGAGCAGGCTTTGTGATGCCATACGATCAATTCATTGTGGCGGACAGCACAGGGAGCGCGGGTCCTGCAGACCTCATGACCACAAGGGTCCTGCAGGACGGCGTTACATCCCGCCTCCTGACAGTTGGTAGCCTGTAAGTGAACAGATACATAAGTATCAGCATATACTAACAGGACCCGTCATAACATATGATGCTCCACTGCATGCCGACGTAGAATAAATTTTTGGGCATAATCCTCTCCTGCAATCCGTGTGAGAGAGTCCATAGGACCCGGTAAACTGGGAGTGAAGATTTCCGCCAAACCAGATACCTGCTCATACACATATAGTACACCGAGGTGAGGGTACAACACAGCAGAGAACGTGAGAAGATTATCCCTATAGTTAAACAAAATAACACTAAACGAAAACAAAAATAAATAATGGTGTATGCAGAGCCTAGCTCCGCTGTAGAGCCCTTCCGCCAACCCACGGGGCACACAGATGGTGAGCGGGTGCTCCGCCGGAGGACGAGAGAGACTACAACGACCATATACAAGGGAAGCATGTAAGGCCTACTCCTTATTCCCTGCCCAAAGAGCTGGCGGAGCCAGCTATACTCGTAAAGATAGGGAGGGAACAGGAGAACAACCATAGAACGCCGGAGAAGGCCCGGCGCGAGCTGGTGGGGTGACCAACCCAACCTGAACACACCGGGACCTCCCCGAAGCTCAAAGAAAATGTGACCGGTCCAACAGTACCCCTGTTAAAGTCCGTGACTCCCGTATCCCCCCTGGTAGGGAGGAAGAGGGGAGGGGTGCCCGGATGGTTGCCATAGCGACCGTGAGCGAGCAAGGACTAACCCTCCCTGCATGTGGGAGGAAGGGGAGGGGGGGGACCAGGGCGATCAGCTGGCTCAACGCGAGTGCAGGTGGACCAGGAGGTGATAATGCAACAAAACATAGCCTGGATCAGACTGATCAGCGCGGACGCAAGTGGACCACGAGGCAATAATGCAACAAAACATAGCCTGGATCAGACTGATCGCCCCTAACATGCAACCCATAATAAGTACATCGTAATAAAAGAAAAGAAGAAAGTCACGAGTGGGAGGAAAAGGGAGGGACGTCCAGGAGAAGTAGGCTAGTCCCCCCGAAGGGGAACGAGCAAACCACTTGGGAGCTGACCTCTGTCGATACGTAAAACAGAGGGCGACGGCCAGGATGGCTGGACTAAAGAATAATATCAATAGAATAATCAAAATAATAACCCACACGCCTAAACACCTAGAGAAAGGGACATGCATGCATGAACACTAATCTAAGGCTTAAGCAAAGGATTTCCGAATAGTACGATATAAAGCAATAAATCGGAGTGGAAACTTCTGTACCACATAAAAATATCTCATAATAAAGGCATATATACACAAGGAATAGATACCATGGTATGGAAGACCGAAGTAGCTAACCGAGCACGAGGCGAGCCGGCAAGGCGAGCCATGCGCCAGACCAGGAAGACTATTATTGAACCTAAAAAACGGTAAAAACAGCTCCTGGCTGGCTAAAAGTAGTATATAACCTTTCGGGGTACTTAACTTAGTTGCGGCGAAAGCTTGCAATTCCATCTCGAGCGGTAAATAATCTAAAAAGTGCACAAAAACACAGAGCAATTGCAGACACGTGCGTACAGAAGTTCGCTAACAAAAAGGATGGCCACGGGAGGCGCTGCGGTCGGCGTGGTGGGATGTGTAGTAGTAGTTGCTGGCGCCGACCATGTGTCAGCTCTCTCAGGGAGGGGGATTTTGATGAAGGAGAATTCTAAATGACAAGAGGTTTGTGGTAGTGGTCTCACTCGCCCCAGCACCATACCGACACCCTCTTTTTATTTAGGGTGAGCGAGTCAGTTACTCTGACATCCCTTATTTTTATTTTTTGTCTGGTAATGTTAGTATCATTTACCTAGAAATAATGAACTTAAGGGATTATTTCACGAAGCGACACGAACTGAGCCCAGAAAGCACCTTAAAACCAGATTGCTGATAACTGAGTCTGCTGATACCCGGAACTGCATATATATATATATATATATATATATATATATATATATATATATATATATATATAGATATATATATATATATATATAATTATTATATATATATATATATTACTATATATATATATATATATATATATAGGTATATATATATAATATTATATATATATATATATATGTATAACAGTAGTACCTCGAGATACGAAATTAATCCGTTCCAAGCCCTCTAAAAACACCCCATTAAATTTCATAATAAAGCTAAATTGACCTATAAACAATGAAATACTACAACAATTTGGACCATTTTAATACCTAAATTAAGACTAAAAATGCAAAACCTGTAAATAAAGTGTATATTAGTGTACAAGAAATATTATTACTGTAACGTAAAATGTGGAAGCTTACCTTTCGAGTGAGGCTACGTACATACGTAACTATCCAAGGAAGATTGCTTCTGCCTACTTTCACAATGTTCCTGTGTGAGCCTTTTCGGGGGGTGTCTTCTACAAATGATTGCACTTTATGAAAAGCGGCTTTAAATTTCTGCCTGTGTTTTTTTTTTTTTTGTATGTAATATGTACGTAACCAATTTAAAACAAAATTAGTACGGTACTACAACGTAGCTATCCAAGGAAGATTGCTTCTGCCTACGTACTTTTCACAATGTTCCTGTGTGAGCCTTTTCGGGTGGTGTCTTCTACAAATGATTGCACTTTATGAAAAGCTGCTTTAATTTCTGCCGTTTTTTTCTTCTTTTTTTGATTTTTAACTTTTATTTTTACTTTCCGTTTCGTAGGTTTTTTTTTTTTTTTTTTTTTTTTTTAATACAGAATTTCAACTTTCTTTTTTTGCACCTCATGACTCTGTTGGCCCTGGTGTCCATCGGAACCCTGTTCAACTTAATGCTCTCTCTGCAACTGATTTGGGTACTGGATGTTCGGCTGCTGACCTTCAACATAAACTGAAGTGCCTTGATTATACGTACACTACATACTGGTATGCATGTTGTAAATGATTGGTCTACACCCTCTGTTCAGCAGGGAGTGGAGATTCTACCAACCTTGCAAAGTTTCCAGTTATCCCATGAGAGAGACCTTGATCACTTATCCCATGTGAGAGATCTTGGTCACTTTTTTTTTTAAATATGTACACATTGACGATCCCGAAAACGAATACCGCGTGCATACTATAACAATGCTGGTACCGAGTGGCCGAGCCACGCCACCACTTTGTACATAGTAGATGCATGAGGGGAGGGACGCTGGCCAATAGGAGAGGAAGGATTTCATGGCTGCGACTAGCATCAGGAACCAATGGGAGAGCAGGAGGATGGTGGCGCGTCTACTAGTATACTAAAATGGCGGGGCGCGCGGCGCGATTTCAACAAAATTGTTATCCGGGCGAATCTCGGACTTTCAGAAACCTTTCGTATCTTGAAAACTTTTCGTATGTAGGAGCCGTTTAAATTTTTCGTATTGGCTTTCGTATCTCGAGTTTTTCGTAAGTTGAGCCTTTCGTATCTCGAGGTACCACTGTGTATATATATATATATATATATATATATATAATATATATATATATATATATTATATATATATATATATATATATATATATAATATATATAAGGGATTTTGACAAAGGAAAAATCTATTTCTGGGCAACGACCTGTGTCGCCCTGTGAAATGGTTCCTTTGATACTATTTCTGAAGAATAAATATTGCTATTCATCCTAGAGAAAAAAGAAACAATATAATGCCAAGATAAAATGGCTCGCTCACTTCTTATAGAAGTGTCGGTATAGTAAGGAGCGAGTGGAATCACTACCAGAGGTCCCTTGCCATTAGCTTCTTCCTTCGACAAAACCCCGAACTACGGAGGAGCCGTGCTACAGCTCCGGTCTACTACTACCGTGAGCGCCTCCGACGCTGAGACGTCATTCCTGAAGATAGCCTCCAAGCTTGGGGTAAGCTGGGTGAGGATAATCTAACTACAGGGTGGGGTTTTCACAGGGCGACACAGGTCGTTGCCAGAAATAGATTTTTCCTTCGTCAAAATCCTTTTCTGGGCTTGACCTGTGTCGGCCTGTGAAATAGTACCAGAGAATGCCAAACACCAAGCTTGAGGAACAGTACAGATAAATTAAGAAGGTAAAGTTAAACACTTGTAAGGTTAATAGTATAATAATCAACTAAAATTACAGTCTTACCCTAAGGGAAGTATAAGCCCTAAAACACGGGTTAATCACTTAAAATTAGTTAGCCTAACAACAAACAATAACAATACAGGTTAGGCAAAGACAAGATATAAGTTGATATATACAAAAGAATGGAACTGAATCCGATTAGAATGATGAACAAAAGCAAACTCAAGGTAACCCAATACATGGAGGCGACTAAACTAAGTAAGGGTGCAATGGGGGCAGGTAGAAGGGAAGGCTACAAGAAGTTATAGTAAAAATTAAGAATCAGGAGAAACTGTGTTTCCAGCTGCCACTGCTGGAAATTTGAGGGCTTCTAAGGGTTTTAGGTAGTGCCGTTTGAAAACTGTCGGAGATTTCCAGCCTGTATACTTCTTAAGATCGTCAAAATTCATGTGTTGGAAATAATTAATAGATGTGGCCACCGCCCTAACATCGTGGGCCCGAGGAAAGGACTCTGGATTGGCCTGTTTAATGAAGTATAAAATTTGTTGCCTGATCCCTTTTAGGGATAATGTACCACCTCCCTTCCTAATGAACAATGGGCCTGAAGATTTCAGAGTTGTTCTGCTTAGGTAGGCTCTTAATGAGTTGACAGGACAAAGGGAAATGTCTTGAGGTAGGTGGTAGGATTTTCCATGAGGACCATCTGTTCTGTGGGTCTTCATTTTTGGCTAGAAAATGGCGATCTGGGGATAAGAGGACTTCCCCTGAGGGGAGGAACTCAATGTGGCCTGGTTCCCTTGATAAGCTGACAGTTCTGATATTCTAGCTCGGAGGCTAAACTTAATAAGAATAGGGTTTTCCTCAGGAGGGATATATAATTGCAAGAGTCATTGTTAATGTCCGAGGCCAGTTTGAGGACATCATTTAAGAACAAGAGACTGATTTAGGTCTCGTTGATGGTCTTAATCTAGCACAAGCTTTTGGTATGGACGTAAAGTACGAATCCGTAAGGTCTATGCTAAAACCAAATTGGAAGATCTTTTAAGAGCTGATTTGGTCGTAGTGATAGTGCTTGCTGCTAAGCCTTTCTCAAACAATGATCTGAAGAAAGTTATGGCTAGGTTCGTTGTCATGACTTGTTGAATTTGACAACTTAAGGAACTCTGCTAGTTTCTTGACAGATGAATCATATTGTCGGAGAGTAGATTCTCTTTTACTGATTCCAAGAATGAGATATTCTGGGGATCAATTTCTGCATTCCCTCATGGCTGCGAATTTCAGAAAATCCATAAAGAAGTTAGGGTTTTGCTGAATTCTTGAGGAAAGCGGACACAGTCTGAGTTTGCACTAACTGGGTTAGTTTTGGGGTTGGGAATCCGTAGTGGTCGGAGTCTCAACTCTAGTAGAGAGGGAACCAATTGCTCTTGGGCCAGTTGGGAGCTACTAGAGCTACTTGGCCTTTGAATGTCCTGAGTTTGTCTAAAACTTTCATGAGAAGGTTCACCGGAGGGAAGAGGTAAATATTCTTCCATTCGTTCCAATCGAGGATCATTGCATCCGTAGCTTTAATGCTAGAGGATCGAGGTTGGGTGCCACGTAACAAGGGAGTTTGTGGTTTGACTCCGTGGCGAAGAGGTCTACTTGGAGTCCGGGGACTTGTAGACTGATCCAATTGAATGAACTCCTGTCCAGTGTCCACTCCGATTCCAACGGAGCGGAGCGTGATAGAGCGTCTGCTACTACGTTCTTGACTCCTGCCCAGTGAGTGGCTGACAGGTGCCATTTGTTTTTGCATGCCAGAGAAAAAAGATGGCTATCATGACATGGTTCAAGTGGCTTGACTTGGATCCGCCCCTGTTGATGCAGTGTACTACTACTGCACTGTCCAGAACTAATTTGAAATGAGAGTTCTTGGGCGGACGGAGTCGTTTCAGTGTGAGGAATACTGCCATGGCCTCCAGTACATTGATATGTAGCTGGCGGAATGTTAACGACCAAGTTCCTTGAACTTTTTCGTACTGGGAGTCATCCTCCCCACCCTGTTAGTGAGGCGTCTGTGTGGATCACTAATGATGGAGGGGGAAACTGTAGAGGAATTGCTTTTGAAAGGTTCTTTGTCTCCGTCCAGGGGCGGAGACGTTTCCGTAAGATTGCTGGGATAAAGGCTAGTTTGTCCCGTGATCTGCAATTCGCTTCTTGAGCGCCATACTCTGTTTTAAAAAAAATTCTTTGAGTTTTGGCTTTCTGAGCAGAAACGTCTGTGACTGATGCAAACTGGAGTGAGCCCAGGATCCTCTCCTGGCACCTCCTGGATGTTTGTTGTCGTTTGATAAATTGTTTTGTAGCTCTTGCAATTTCTTTCCTTTTCAACGACGGAATTGATAGAGTGTGCGATTGTAAGTCCCACTGAAGGCCTAACCACTGGAATCGAGATTCCGGTGTGTTAGTCTGGACTTGGTTTTGTTTATTTGAAAACCTAAATGTTCCAGGAATTGATCACTCTGACCGTTGCTTCTTTGCATTCTTTGGGGTTCTTTGCCCAAATAAGCCAATCGTCCAGATAAGCCACTAACATTATTCCCTGTTTCCTTAGCTCTTGCACTACTGCTTCCGCCAATTTGGTGAAGATCCTGGGGGCTATGTTGAGCCCGAATGGCATTACCTTGAAGGAGTAGGATCTGTTGCCTAGTTTGAAGCCTAGGGGACGGAAGTGTCTGGCTATGGGAACATGATAGTAGGCATCTGTAAGATCTATAGAGGTTGTGACGGCCCCACGGGGAAGTAAGGTCCGTACCTGCGAAACGGTCAGCATCCTGAACTTGTCGCAATGAATGAATAAGTTCAGATGGGACAAGTCTAAGATGATTCTTCGGTTTACCGAGTCTTTCTTTGGCACGCTGAACAAGCGTCCTTGAAATTTTAAATTGTTGACTCTTGAGACTACTCCTTTGAGAAGGAGGTCTTCGGTATACTCTACCAATTCCGTTGTTGGTGCTTGATAGAATCTGTTGGTTGGAGGAGGGCCCTCTAGCCAACTCCAACCTAGTCCCTTTGTTACTATACTTTGAGCCCAAGGGCTGAACCCCCACCGCTGGCGGAATAGAGGTAACAGCCTCACCTCCTACCTTGGGATTCTCACTGCTGGTTTGCCGAGGGGCGGCCACCTCTTGCTCCTCGGAAACCTCTTCCCCTGTTAGCAGCCTGCCGGATCCTCTGAATCGAGAGGCACCTCTCACTCTACTGCCTCTTGCAAACCTATTGAAAGCCTGAAAGTTCTGGCTTTCATAGTTGGAATTGTAGGCTGGCGAGACAGCAAAGGAAGTGGAGGGTTGAGATTGCTGGGACTGAGGGGTCAGAACAAGGTATTGTTGTTGACCCTTCGACGATGGTTGCCCTTGTGATGCTGGGACTGCCTGAACCAACGTTTGTTGAGAAGGCTGGAAGGGAGAGAACTTCCTTGGTTTCTTCTTGTTCCTTGGGTTAGGACCAGAAGATTCCTGCCTCGCTTTGCTACCAGTCCCCACCTGACTTTGAGGCACTGGTTGACCTTAGAAGCCTTCATGAAGGACTTTCTGCTACTACTGGTGCTGGAAAGAGGTCCGTTCCCCCAAATTGAGGAAGCAATCAGTTTATTCGGTTCATGGCGGATAGTAGCTTCCGCCAGAACGTGCTTCCTACAATTTCTCCTGGCTATGAGGAAGTCGTAAAGGTCACACTGCATGGTGTGCAGCAGACCTTTAGCCAAAACTTTAAAATAAACGGCTCTTGTTGGTATACAAGAGCCGTCATCTCCGCCATAGTCATGGAGGAAAGGGATCTCGAGCCTAGTCCGGGCGTCGTACTCCATCTGGATGAGAGAGTCCGACAACCTGGGGAGTCTCTCACTAAAGAGAGAGGTGGCACAGTCCGCCTTTAGTTTTCCTACTGAGAAAGTATGGAACTGCCCCTTTGAAGTACGTCTCGGAGCCTGGGACTAAGAGAGAGGTGGGTTCCGTCTCTCGTAGTTGAGGCAGGGGCTCGTCTTTCAGGGCGGCCTGAAAGGTTGCTTCCACTACCTTAAGGGCAGTGGTAGCGGAGTCCCTTCCACCGGAGTAAAAATGGTGAAAGGACTCCTAAAGGCTGTGATGCGGGTGTTTTCACACCCCCATTCTTCCAGACTTCTCATTAGAGTCTGCTGTGCCATGTTCCCTCGGAAGGATCACAGTTTCCTTGGGGAACCTTGTCCTCTCTCATCATCGCTGCTTCCGTTAGTCGGACGTAGCCAATGAATGGTGGTTGAAGGTCTCTGGGGTGGAACTCGAAGTCCTCACGCCTTCGAGTTCCTATGCCTTCGATTGTCAACATTCCGTTGACAAACGGGGCATACGAAGCGATCCTCCAAGGGTTGGCCGCCTTGAATTCCGGCAGTTGGCTGGAATCTGGCATTGGAAGAGGAGAAGGTGGCACAGATAGAGGGGAACCTGCCGCAATCGAGGTTTGGATCCCGGCGATGGCATTCTCCTGAGCGGCCAGCCGTTCCGCCAGCAATTGGATCGACTGGCGGAAGACGTAACAGAACTGGAGAGCTGGGAGAGCACCAAGCCGACCTTGTTGTCAACCAAGGCCCCTACGATCACTCCCACCTGCTCCAGAATGTTAGCCGAAAAGGATTCGGGATCAAAAAGAGGGACTTGAGCCCGATCCTTACGTGATCTATGTTTGGGGGACCTCGACGCAGAGGAAGAGGCCTCCCTTGACCTAACTGATCCGGGGTGGTGAGCCGGAGTTATAGTGTCTGTCAGGATGACCGATTTCTTGGGGAGAGACTTTTTTAAGTTTCTCCTCGGTCATCTTAGCCTTGGGGATCACTGAAGTAGCCTTAGGACGGACAGACCGCTGCTCTTCAGTGAAGCCCCGGAAAGAAGTGGAAGTAGAAGGATCAGTAGAAGGTGATGGAGAAAGGGAATTCAGGAAAGGGCCCTGAGAACCCACAGGAGCTGCCCCTACTACACCCTTACCTGTACCCATGGAGTCAATAGCCATGGGTTCAACGTCGAGGTTCATTGCCGCAACGTCTTCTGCAATGTCCTCTGGGAAATCCCCCTCCTGTAGGGAGATCATGACTTGAAGGTCGGCCAGCAAAGGGGCGGCCGCTATCGGGTCCACACTGATCCTTTCTTGGCTCCTGGGAATATTAGGTCCGCATATCCTGGGTAAGAATGTAGGGGCGGCCCTTAGAATTCCGGCCAAAACCCCCTACCCAAGCTTTGAGAGTCGACAAAGCTTTCTTCTTTTCTTCATCAGAACCCTGTAAAAAAGGGTCTAGAGTTAGGGAGAGGATAGGGGAGGAATGTCTGTTGTGTTGAGATTATATGAATATGTGTCTCATATGTGAAAGGTATAATATAACAACAAGTATTCCAGGTGACGAATGAATGAAGAAAGTGCTAAGAAACTTACTACTAGTGAGGCATCTCCTACTAGCAAGTAGCAGGTTTGGCAAGCTTCATGATGCCAAACGATAAAATCCTCCACTTTCACTGCACATCCTGCATGAGAACGGCATACTATATGGCCGCACAGGTCTTGGAGGATGGCACTGCACCCAATCTCCTGGCACAACATCTGTAAGTCAAAGGATACATGAGTACCAATGACAACCTCCGGTGGAATAATATGCAAACTATCCGTGGGTGCCGGAGTAGGACCGACGGATAGAGATCTACGTATGAATATTACGCAGAAAAGTTAAAAGACGAGGGGGGAAGAAAGTCTCTGCCTCCGCCTAAGCTCACTTGTCATTGGACTAAAAATATACTCCTTTTGAGGGCCCGGAGTTCTCCGTATGGCCCGGAGTTTAATTAATATTGAGTGAGCAATGTCAAACTTCTAACGAAGCAAGGGATAGTACGAGAGGCGGAAACTAAAAAAAACCCCCCGGAGTAACGCAAAAGATTCTAAACATTAAATAACACAAAATAAAACAAATAAAAACCCCTTATATCAGTAAGTGCTCGTAGTGAACTATCCCTTAAGTGGATAGGAAACCCAGTGGTTCCCTCCCCCCCTCTCTATGTTCGGTAGCGGCGGATAGACACCTGCCGGACTGACTGATGGGGAAAGAAAGAGTAGGGAAGAATGTGGGGTAGGGGAGCCCTCCACCTGAGCGGCCAGTTAAGGACGGAGAAGAAGGGGGGAGGTCCCGAGCCCCCGAGGCACGTGACGAGTGAGAGTACCAGTAGGGGAGGGGAGATCCCCACCAGTCCCGTGAGTCACCCCCTCTCATGCAGACTCGGACGCTAGCTGTGAGAAACGAGTCATCACCCATCGACGTGGATGGCAATGTATGGAGGGGGGGAATGGGGGGACGGGAGGGGGACCCCGTAACCGGGTGGCTCACCGTGATAAACCGGTGGTCTTCCCAGCCAGGTGAAAGATACGATGGTGGGGAAGAACCGTCGGAACAACATCAATATCACTGATATAAATAGGTATTATTTATAATAATCAATCAAATAAAATTAAAGCGATATCTTAAAGCTAGACTAACACGGGGAACACGAAGCTAAGCAAACAGAAAATTAGGTTAATCGCCGATCCGAAGAAAGGGGTATGTTAGCCTAATTTAACCTCTAGTTCAAGAAAACGGGGGGCAGGCTAATCACCAATCGACAATTGGGTATGAAAGCCTAACTTAACGGTAAAATAAATTATAACAGGGAAGCTAATCGCCATACCGAAGCATGGTGTATGTTAGCCAACCTAGTACCTATAATATTATTAAAGGTAATCAGGAACTAGATGAAGGAAGAGAGAACATCAGAATAATTAAGATGATATGGACTCTCAATGTTGACTGTATAAAAACTCCTAACAATGTAAGGCGTAGCTAGACTAAGGTCCGAAACGTGCGGTCGGAGCGTGCCCCGTGGAGGCCTAACTAAAAAACTAACTGCATAAAGATATAGAGACTATGTATAAGTAACCATATCTAAAGTACTGAGAAAAAGGGAAATCTCTAACGGTATGGAAGACCGAAAGAGATAACCCGTACCGCCATGCGGTCGAGGGGCATACCGGCCGATAAGGCTCCGAATATGTATAAAACACGAAGATCATCCTAAAATGAGATCAGTAACCCCAAAACCCCAAAAGTACTAACTTAGAAGCAGAAGTTGAAGACATCTTGAAAATAAATCCAAAAATAAATCCAAATAGAGCGAAACACAAGCACCGAAAAAATTTTAACGTTTGGTGTAACGCGCGCTATCGAAAGGAATGTCGTCTCAGGCGTCGGAGGCGCTCACGGTAGTAGTAGACCGGGAGCTGTAGCACGGCTCCTCCGTAGTTCGGGGTTTTGTCGAAGGAAGAAGCTAAATGGCAAGGGACCTCTGGTAGTGATTCCACTCGCTCCTTACTATACCGACACTTCTATAAGAAGTGAGCGAGCCATTTATCTTGGCATTATATTGTTTCTTTTTTCTCTAGGATGAATAGCAACTATTTATTCTTCAGAAATAGTATCAAAGGAACCATTTCACAGGCCAACACAGGTCAAGCCCAGAAATATATATATATATATATATATATATATATATATATATATATATATATATATATATATATATATATATATATATATATATATACACATGTGTGTGTGTATGTATAACTGAATCACGAAAGTTAGGAACGTGATAAGTCCATAAATAGAGATATACGTATGTCACGAAGGAAAACAAACGACGGAGTATCCGCGAGGCCTTCCAACGTCCTTTACTAAGCAGATGAATAGACATACATGAGGAAAAAGATAAAACAAGAAGATTCGTATAACTGACAGATAGGGATTATAAAGAGATTAGTACCTAGAATCCGACACACCTGGAAGATGAGTAACCTTCCCAAACAAGCATAAACAGTGGGTGCAATTAAAAGTTTAAGACAATCATCTCATACAAGGAAAAAACAATTAAAGGATTATAGGTGACAGCTATTCAGAACTTTGGTAAACAAAATCATATTCACAATACATGTTAGACATACATTACATCGAAGATAACTGTAAGGCAACTAATTTTTATGTAAGTCTGTAATTATATCTTTGAGGTCATTCTTAAACATGTTACAAATACAAGGGTCTAATTGAAAAAGGCCACGACTAACATTGAATTAAACAATGCAAAGTAAGTTATATTAGAGCAGATTCTAAAAGATTTCGTGTTAAGACATCTCTTGACCTTGCAATTACTGAACTACCAACCCAAGTTATTCGGTGTTTTTTTTTCACTTAAATGAATGAATATTGCATTAGATGTTTGCCCAGTTTTTACAGAATATTCATGCTGGCTTAGCCTTACTTCTAGGCCCTTGCCAGACTGTCCGATATAAAATGAGGGACAATCCATATATGGAATTTTATATATTATGTTGTTGCTTTCTCTGGGGCCATTTTTAATTAACATTCCTTTTAGTGTGTTATTATAGGAAAAAACAAGGTTGACATTAAAAGCTTTTAACAATGATTTAATGGTTTCAAATCCGTTAAAATAAGGCAAACTGAGAATGTTCTTAGAATTTTCTTTCTGCTTGTTACTTACACTATAAAACTTTTTGTGGACTTTATTATAATAAATATCTAATATATGTGAAGGATAGCAAAATTCTTTCCCTATTTTTCTTATGTATTCAATTTCTTGATCCAAATATTGGGGGCTGACAATGCGCAATGCTCGTAAAAACATAGAAGAAAAAATTTATATTTTTATGTTAAGATGGTGGCCTGAGAAGAAATGAACTTAGGTTAAGTTGTTGGTCGGTTTCCTATAAATACTGAATTTACATTGAAATGGTTCTCTATGTATCAAAACATCTAAGAAAGGGAGGCAATTGTCTTTTTCTAATTCTAGAGTAATCTTAATCAATGGTACCTGGTTATTTAATTTAGAGAGTAAATCATTTACATCAATACCGACAGGCAGAACAGCTAAAATATCATCAACATAATGATACCACTTCCTGTAAAGTGGTATTGTTATGTTGATGATATTTTAGCTGTTCTGTCTGTCGGTATTGATGCTTTCTTTGGAGACAAAGATGGAGATAATTAAAAAGTATGACGCTGGCATGCGATTTAGTGTGATTACCAAGGAATATGGCTGAAATCCGTCGACAATAGGTATCATCATTAAGCAGAAGGATGCCATCAAAGCAGCTACACCTTCCAAGGGCGTGACTATTTTGTCTACCAAGAGGAGCCACGTGCACGAGGAGATGGAAAGGTTCCTTCTTGTCTGGATAAAAGACAAAGAAATCGCTGGCGATATCATAAAACCGAGACGGCACTCTCCCACAAGGCCAGCGCTATTTTCGGTGATTTGATTGCCCAGGCCGAAGATGACGGAGAAGGGACATTGACGCCAACCCCAGAGTTCAAGGCTTCTCATGGGTGGTTCGAAAAATTCTGTAAACAGACTGGCATCCATTCAGTGGTGCAGCATGGGGAGGCGGCCAGCTCGGACACGAAAGTGGCCGAAGCCTTTATTAAGACGTTTGACGAGATGACAATCAAGGAAGGCTACAGTTCTCAGCAAGTCTTCAACTGTGATGAGACTGGCCTTTTTTGGAAAGAAATGCCTTGTCGGACGTACATCACGCAGGAAGAGAAGAAGCTACCCAGGCATAAGCCTATGAAAGACAGGCTCACGCTCGCACTTTGTTCGAAAGCCAGTGGGGATTGCAAGGTGAAGCCCCTACTTGTCTATCATTCGGAGACTCCTCGAGCTTTCAAGGCTCACAAAGTGCTAAAGGAGAAGCTTCCAGTGATGGGGAGGGCTAATGCGAAAGTCTGGGTAACGAGATTTTTGTTCATCGAGTGGGTAAATCTGTGTTTCAGCCCGACAGTGAAGAAATTTTTGGAAGAGAAGCGCCTCCCTCTGAAATGTTTGCTGTTGTTGGACAATGCCCCTGCTCACCCTCCTGGCCTCGAGGAAGATATCCTAGCGGAGTATTCGTTTATCAAGGTTCTTTATCTTCCGCCTAACACCACACCTCTCCTCCAGCCCATGGACCAACAAGTGATATCGAACTTCAAGAAGCTGTATACGAAACATCTTTTTAAGAGATGTTTTGACATCACCGATACCACAAACCTTACCTTGCGTGAATTTTGGAAGGAGCATTTCGATGTTGTGATATGCATCCAACTCATCGATCAAGCATGGCAGGAGGTTTCGAGGCGAACCTTGAATTCTTCATGGAGGAAACTCTGTCCTGATGCCATATCCGCCCGAGACTTTGAGGGATTTGATGTGGGCGAAGCTGGTGCTGCAGATTCAGGAACAGTTGACGATCCTGAAACTGTTTCGCAATGAGATCTTGACGAGATCATTGCACTCGGCAAATCCATGGGGCTGGTCGTCTACGAGGACGACATCAATGACCTCGAGGAGCACCAAGAGTAGCTTACGACGGATGGCCTGAAGGAGTTGGAGGCCATGCAACATAACGTCGTTCAAGAAGAGTTCTCTAGCAGCGGCGAGGAGGAGGACGACGACCCTATGACAACGGCAGAAATTAAGGATGCTCTAGCTGCTTTTCATAAGGTGCAATCATTTGTAGAAAAGAGACACCCCGAAAAGGCTTACGCAGGTCGTATGCTTGCGCAGTTCGATGACGTTTGCCTGAGCCATTTCAGGAACATTGTGAAGAGTAGGCAGAAGCAATCTTCCTTGGATAGTTATTTTTTAAAGAGGCCTTTAGTAGGAGTAAGCAAAAAGGAAGATCCAATTGATACTACGAAAAAACAGAAAGTTGAAAGTGGTAAAGTATAAAAAAGTAAAAAAAAAAATTAAAAATCAAAAAAAGAAAACATTTAATTTTAAGTTTTTGGTAAAGTTAAGTGTTACAGTTTTGTTAATGTGTTTCGTAAAGTTTAGTTTATGTTTCCTGATATTTTTAATGTGTTTCGTTAAGTTAAGTGTACGTAATATAAGAAGCTCTCTGCCATCTGTCCTCCTCCTCTGTTGCCACTTTTGGAGACAGCCTCACTCGAAAGGTAAGGTTCCACATTTTACTACATACGTACGTATGTATGTACAGTATTTCTTGTATACCATGTACACTAATACACTTTATTTACAGGTACGTACATATTAGTACTAGTACGTATCAAGTTAGGTATTGAATGGTCCAAATTGTTGTAGTATTTCATTGTTTATTGGTCAATTTAGCTTTATTATATAATTTCCTGGGGTGTTTTTGTAGGGCTTGGAACGGATTAGGCAATTTGCATGTAAAATGCGGTTCAAGATACGAAAAGCTCATGATACAAAGGCCGCTTCGGAACAGATTAATTTTGTATGTTGAGGTACCACTATATGTGTGCATGTGTTTTCCAGCATAGCTCTGAATGCATGAGCAATTTCAGCCAAATATGTAGTGCATATGGCTTACTATGTGGAAAAGAATTTTTTGGGGGGTAAGACATCACTAGCACCAAAGGGCACCAAAATGGGGTGGGGATGGGAAGGGCTCCCCAGAAATGCAGCTGGGTCTTCATTTTGGTATATATATGACTTACGATCCGGAAAAGAATACTGGGGGGCTAAGACATCACTAGCACCAAAGGGGTGGAAGTGGGAAGGAGGTGACATTTAAAAAAACATTAGTGTTTAATCCCTAGTTTTCAAGGTTACTGAGATGAATTGTGACACTCCCGATGGCCTTTAAGCCCAAGTTCAGCCCCGATAGGAAGCGGAGGGTTGGGGGGGGGTGAGAAGGGGTGAAAAATAAAATGTAAAAAAGGACAGATATTATTGCTTAACCCTTAGGAGCTGTAATAAAAAACCAATATACAGTACCCAAGGTCAGCAAAACTTTGAGTTTAGGCAATTTAAGAAAAAACCCATCAATGGAAAGAATTAAATATACAAATGCATATGGTGTAAGAAAAAAATTCTAAAAAACTTTCCCAACCCTCCACAAGAAGTCGAAAATGTCTATTTACAATCCTTGTGGGGCCTCTTACAACACAATTGTAAATTTTACCAAGTTATACATGTTTTTTTATAATAAGCAACTTAATTTATTTTGTAAAATTATAATTACAGCTCACTTAATATCAAAACATAAAAAATAGCAGCAAATTCTGAGCATATTTATTGTAAAATGTTTATGTAAATTTACCGAGAACAAAGATTCAGTATCGTTTTTGGATTATACATGTCTTTTCTAATATTTCATTGCACTTTTATTTGCAAAATTACAATTATAATTGACATACTATCATAAAAGATAAGAACTAAAACCAGCAGCACCCCTTGGTATATTTATGAGCAAATTTATAAAAAGACATCATGTGAGACAGAGAGGCATTACATGCTCCTTTGTAGTCAAGATTCCAACTAATTCTCACATGAGCTGTCCAGTTGTTTTTAGCCAGTCTAAAAGTTGCCATTAGTGAATTTTTTGGTTATAGAAGTAATGACACCTCTTTCCTGCCGGATTCTCTCGAAAGGATGGTGCGTAATATTGTTACTCCACCATGAGTGATTCCATCCACCACCCAAAGCCTGTTATTGCTACTCATGTGATCATGTCTGTCCATTAAGGGTTAATCCATAGTTTTCGAGGTTGCTGAGATGAATATTGACACTACTGATGACCTTTTAAGTCCAAGTTCAGCCATGATAGGAGTGGGGGGTGAGAAGGGGTGAAATACAAAATGTCAGAAATGCTGGGCAGTGTAATTGAAGCAACTATCTTCATGGGAAAGGAGAGAGAGAGATTGAGACGAGGGCTGAGAAGGACTTGAGAGATGAGTTAGAGAGAGAGACGAGAAGACGAGAGTAGAGGGTTGGCATTTTTGTGTTAGGGAGGAGAAAGAGGGAAAGAGTGAGGGAGAGTTGGAGAGAGAGTTTATCACTTGTCATTCAGAGTTTTTCTGGGCAGTGCTGGGTTGGTTAGCTATAGTATTCAATAATTTTAAGCCAAAAATGTCGTTGGCATCCTATTTACTATTCCTCTGGAATAACTTACACCCTGGGGAATGGAATAACTTACACCCTGGGGAATGGAATAACTTACACCCTGGGGAAATTGATATTGATAAGTGCTTTGTCTCAAGTGAGATTCGAACCCCTGCCTGGTTTAGAAACAATGGTAAACAGTGACCTTGGACCAATGAGCATATATATAGATATATATATTTTATATATTATATATATATTATATATATATATATATATATAGATATACATCTATATATATATATATATATATATATATATATATATATACACATCTATATATATATAATATATATATATATATATAATTATATATATATATTATATAGTTTTTGCCATGAAGAAAAATTGAAAAGCGAGATAGCCAAGAACTTTCAGTCCAGCACGACCCTTTACTAAGACATAACTGTTATGCCTTAGTAAAGGGTCGTGCTAGACCGAAAGTTCTTGGCTATCTCGCTTTTCAATTTTCCTTCGTGGCATAAACCCGTATTTATACATAGCATCATGTTTTATATACTTCGTGATCAAGTTATTCATAATATGTATAATGTTTATATATATATATATATATTATATATATATATATATATATATTTGTATCTGTACCTTAGGAATAACTTAATCATAATTCATTATAAATTATCAGGATTCCAACCTACGCCTTATTGTGTTGTTCATGAGGTAAAGTCAGCTTACCTTCTTAACCATATGTCTTGATGGCTAAAGGGGTAATATGCGACATTACCCCTGTGTTTAAACTTGAAAAACAAGTTCGAGTCCTTGCAAGGGCAGGTGTACTTAGCAATTTTTAATTCCCTCTGAGTGCTCATTTTGCAAAGTAATGTATTTTGAAGTTAATAGGGTATTTGTGTCTTAATATTTGAGAGAAAAAATATCCATGTGACTTCATCATATATTTGTGAATACTACAGGAAAATGACAGGCAGAAGAACAGTACCAAGCACTTTCTGGTGTTTATTCAAGGGAAAGCACTTTATACTGATCTTTTGCCTGTCATTTTCCTGGGTATTTGCTAAATATATATATTATATATATATTATATATATATATTACTTATTATAATTTCTGTTTATATAAGATGTCATTCAATGTCAGTCGTTGTTATATCAAGCTAGGAAAAAAATTATTGTATAGTGGTAAGTCAAAAGGGGATTGTGAGTGAAATATGACTTTCAAGATAGGATAGCTTACCACGAAGCAGAAATACATGTCACATAATGAAACCGCTACATGACGAGAGATCTGGGTCGTCAAATGAATGAGGGAGGAGAGGGCCTCTGAAAAGCATCGGGATAGAGAGAGAGAGAGAGTGAGAGAGAGAGAGAGACTGAGGTGCTGTAGAGTTTTGTTGAGGTCATAAATTTTGAATGAACGGTCAAGTGGAGATGGTTCTTGAAGAGAGCGAGAAGTGCAGGAGAAGGAGCAGGGTGAAGGACAAGCCTCTCATTCCTCCTCCTCCTCCTCCTCCTCAGACAAGATCTTCTCGTGGATGTGGTTACGTGTTGTAAAACGTCCTCTTTTGTTCGGGCCTGGCTCGTGGCACACCCCGACGCATATGTAAGGGTTATTTCTTTTCTTCGTCTTCACTTTGTGATTGTTGTTAAGTAGCAGCGGCCGCTTTCAGAACACGGAACAATGCAGTGCTCTTAGGAAAAAGGAATCTTTCACTCTGATCTCGAACGGTGTATTCACTGGTAACCCTTATTCCTCATTCATAGCTTTTTTTTTTTCTAATTTTTATGTGTAGAAGTACTACACATTCTGTGCTCATACATACATACATACATATGTATGTGTATGTATGTATGTATATATATATATATATATATATATATATATTATGTATGTATGTATGTATGTATGTAGTATGTATGTATATGAGCACATAATGTTTTATACTTTTTCCAAGGAAAAAATACAAGGAAAAGCGTTGTTCATCACCAGTTTCGTCAATTTGAATCTCTTCAAGAGGATTGGTGTTCGTAGAGAAAATATGTCCAGAGGACTTCTAACTAGGAGGTTATCAGATGAAAAAATCAGATGAAAAAATCTAACAGATCAGCGAAATTTTCTAAACAGGGATTCTATATCAAAATTACTCACGGGCCTGGAATTGGCGCTTGTCTTTAATGTAATTAGCTAGCACCGTGTTGATAGAGGTAATTAAACTGCGTAAAAAAGATTATAAATTAGCAAGCATCGGGAATTATCATTCATAAGTCTGGTATGACCGCGGAGTCTTAACTAATCTATATACTGGTTATTTGAGTAGAGACTGTTAAGAATTATTATTCCGAAAAATGAAACGTGGTTTTGAAATGCTGATGACTTACGTATCTGAACTGGAGGCGAGAATGTAAACACATTTTCTGGTAGATAATGTGGAGATGGACACTTACAGCTTGGGGCCCCCCCCCCCCCACCCCCCTTTTTTTTTACTCCGCCCTATGGGACACTTAACAGCTTGGGGGGGGGCCCCCCCCCCCCCCCCCCCTTTTTTTTTTTTTTTTTTTTATCGCTGCATGCATTTATGTAAAAATGAGGTTAAATTCATTTTATGCATAATTCCCACCAATATTGCCGCATATGTGCAGTTTTAATGTGGGCAAAGAAAATTAGTAAATAAGTCAGGTTTCAGTGTGATATTTGTGGGGAGCCCTTAATAGTGAAATACCAGGTATAAAGGTGAACACATACAAGATATGTAAGTATCTGTATCCTGATATTGTAGAAGATCGTATTTGTGTAAGAGCTTCTGTGTTAATAAGCAATTTAAGAGCAAATTACAAGAGAAAAAATAATATAAAAGATATTGCAGTACGAAATTATGTTTATATAAGATCACACGTAAATCCTGTGAAAGTTTTTTAACTGGTCCAGTTGGAAAATCATTTGAACAGAGAATTAAACAACATATAAAAATTTGTCAGACATGTCAATGATACCGGTACAGTTTCCATTCATGTAAGAGAAAAATCATCCTACCTCTCGGACAGGCACTAAAATCCTGTATTTTCTGAAGTGTTTCAAGGCATTATAATTGAATCAAGGTTCATTAGGAAAATTGGATCATGTCAAGATTAGCAAATCCATTATTTTTCAAGACAACATCATACCACTTTGATTTATCTATCTATCTATCTATCTATCTATCTATATATATATATATATAGATAGATAGATAGATAGATAGATAGATAGATAGATAGATAAATCAAAGTAGTGTAATATTGTCTTGAAAAATAGTGGGTCGCTAATTTTGACATGTTCCGAAAAATCTAATGGTACAGATCTGAGCCTCGGAATGTATTAGCTTTATTCAGTAGTTCTGAAAAAAATGCTAAAATGAATAGGTTTTAATCAGTGTAGCTAGTCAAGTCCAAATAACGACAAAACAATATCACTGACAATTTTCCATTAAGAAATAACCAAGGTGAGAGGTTTTGCTGTCGTGAAGGGTGTAGTGGAGACTTTCGCTGTTGATCCCGAGTGCAATTCCTTCCAGTGCCTCAATAGTTTTTTAAACTGGCAACCAAACATGTCTCAGTGAGGTAGGGATAAGAGGTCGGGTCTTACCTGCTGAATATCAGTAGCCTTATTCCTCGTTCGCCCTGGTTCACATGTAGGTCGAGAGGGCTGATTACACACATCAATGTTCAGTCTCCAGGGCATTGTACACAAGTGTATTGACCTGCCCCTTACCTAGGTAGTTATGGATAAGCTGGCTCGCCTTCGTTCTTTGTAAGACTAACGGATGGCTCGAGGGGTAGGTAACTACGCGTTTACATAGTAATAGACAATCTATACATACATATATATATATATATATATATATATATATATATATATCTATATATATATATATATATATATACATACATACATACATATATAAATAAACCATAAAAAATTCCTTCGGGCCATTCCTGTGAGAGCTGGTAATCATCTCAGTGGTTTGGTAAAACTATTTTAATAATAATAATAATAATAATAATAATAATAATGCAGATGTGATGATGGTGCAATTTTCTGTTTTTCTCCACGATTGAGGATTATTATGCGTTATAAAGAACGATTTGATTCGAAGATAAAACGTTTATATTGCCTTTGCTTCTGTTTTGATTGTTTAGTGTGTTTATCCCAGTCCTGGTTTAACCGAAAGGGAGGAAGAAGTAAATTGAACGCCGTCTAAAACCTTTCATAGTCTGTTTCCTCTCGCGGATTTTTAATGATTGTTGTAAATTACTTTACTCTAGTAATAAGTTTTCAGTTTCATTCTCTCTGAGGAAACTTTGCCCCTTTTACCAAAATGACCACCTACTGACCCATATAGATTTTTTTTATTACAATTTTATGTTTAAATTTTGCTACACTACTCCAAGAACGATTGCATGTCGATCATTTTTGTTTTTCCGAAAGTGACCGTCATTCGGTCACTTTTCTTATCATTTTAAAATTAGAGATCTTCAAAATGCGTAATGAATGACTTACATTCACACATCCTACATTTGTGTGTGTGTTCGTGTGCTTGTTTGATGCCTATATTTTTGCAACCATACCATTTACCTAGACTCAGAGGGATGCTTTCCCATGGTGAAAATCTTCGTATCTCACGAATTTTGTTTTAATGATGGGGAGAAAAGGCGATGTGATTGTTACGTCATGCCATTCAGCCCATGGTATGACCAACTACACTCGATTAATTACTAGGTTGTGGCAAGACTGAATATACTCAGTATATAGTATATATAAAATTGCAATAACCACAATGCCCTCTTAACTTCCCAATTTCTTCACAATTCCTTTACTATGCTTTGTAGAGAGGAACGTATCCGTAAAGTGTGACGAAATGGAGCAGTTAAGTGGGTATCGTGGTTATGCAATTACATGCATATCGGGTAATGACCAGTAGATTTTATATATTATATATATATATATATATATATATATATATATATATATATATAATTATGTAAGTGGATAAATTTTTTGTAAGTAAAACTCTCACTTCGTTTGTGTGTATGTGAGTGTATGACACAGAGAGGAGAGAGAGAGAGAGAGAGAGAGAGAGAGAGAGAGAGAGAGGAGAGAGAGAGGTGGGTTAACTAAGGGGAGGTCCTTACGACTTAATGTGATGGTGCTTCCTAACGAGAAATCCAGCACCGATTCTTTCTTTCTTTTCCTTGTTTTTGTAAATGTATTCATGTCAGCATGAACAAGAACGTGTGCGTCCATTCTGACTCTTGACCCAAATTTTCCCTTACTTGCTTTTCTTACTTATACAGTATATGATTTTTCTTTAGAATTATGTGGAATATGAGAAGGTTCATTAAAAAAAATATTTTCCTTCACATAAAGAGGATGTAGTGTTTGTGACAACAAAAGGCTTGGCGCTGGTCCCCTAATTTTACTCAGTTTAAACACAAATTAATCTGCAATAAACAAAACCTTACAGCTTTATTTCAAAGTAAATAAAACTGACTCGTCTCAAAGTAAAGGGGAAGACATTGCAACATGGAAATATATAAAGTGGTAATATAGTACTTACCCTTCCTATGTACTGCATAATACACAAATAAAAGGGAGAAGTCTTTCATGTTAAATGGATGGTCCCTTGAGTGTGGTAATAAGCATTGATAAAAGGACAAAACTGAAAGCACAAATGGCAATTGCATGAAATCTTAGTACATATTACAACATGGTGTTCGTAAGGAAAGGTCACTCTTAGTGATGGACGGAGTATTTTAAAGCAAACTCAATTGGAGCAAAGTTGTTCACAATGTTGCTCTTGTATTATGTTTTACCGAGGACAGTTCTGACAGTAATTACGAAGAGTGGCCACTATCGGCAAATACCAGGATAGCGAAAGTTCCTTCTGTGACTTTTATTCTGGCATATTTTGCTCTGATCATTTTGAAATAGTATTAAGTTTGATTATTATGCCACAGCAAATTTAAGTGATGCTCAACTATTTCTATTTCCGCTACCAGTTCCTCCAAGAGTTGAAGCCCCTGATGATACACTGAATAGTTCAGCATCTAGAAAAGACAACATAAGATGAAAATCTCTGTTGAGTCCTGGGGAAGGGTTGACTAAGTTCTTCAGTTTGCATATTATTTCCTAAAGCGAATTGAGATTGTTTTTAATTTAAAAAGAAAATTGTCAAGAATTCCAGTCACAGGTTCACTGAAAGGAAAATGAGACTGAGAAATCCAGGGGTAATAGAAGTTGAAACTAAAGGTTGGCTGGTGAATAAAGAAGACATAGGGAGAATTGCAACACCTGTAAAATCATGAATGAAAGAAGGGACAGACAGGACCATGCCACTGTTAAAAGAGGAAGAAGATAGTAAGTTAGAAAACATAACTCATATATTAAGCCATTGGCATTAGAAGGTATAAGTAATTGTGCGTAGTGTACGGCAGTTAAGCGGAAGTCTGGTCAACGGAGTTTTATACCAGTCTTTCAAATGCATTATGAAATCAAGAGTGATAGACAAAAGCTGTCAGGAAATATAGCCAAACATCAGTTAGATGGAGATGGCTACAAGTATATCGTACCCTACTAGAAGTCACATTAGTAAACTGAAAGTTCAGACTTGTATCTAAGGTGTTTGACAGTGGAAAAGTAGATAAAAGGATGAGAACAGTCCTTTTTTTCAGTTTGGGGTTGCCAGATTCATGTTTCTAGGAGGAAGGTATTTTATGATTATGCAAAAAAAATCAGTAATGCTAATTGACCAGTTTACCGAACAAATTAGACCTTATGAGCAGAAAATGCACCGGGGGGCAAATGATTACAAGACATTTTTGTTATGACAGGACAGAAGAGGGAAGGAAGGTTGTATTGACTAAAGCTTTGTTATGAGGAGGAGACAGTATCTGGACAATAATTTTTTTTCCGCAGTGTAATAATGTTTTCCTTCAAAGTCATTAAGTATTTCAAATCCTAGAAGATTTAAGATGGGGATAAAGATTAGCAAAATGAGAGGCTGAGGAACAAGAACTGGCAAATTAACCGTCTGGAGAAGAGAAAGGTTTGATATAGGAGGAATATACTATGCTTCAGAACTAACCATTGTTATGTTGAATTAAAAGTTGTGAGCCAATGGTCACAGGTACTAAGCAACAACCCTCCCGTGAATTCTACTAGGAACTGTCATATTACCATACCTGACATTTTACCGAGGGAATAAGTTGGCTGGAAGCTAAGATGGACTTATATGCTGATTGATTTTCTAAATTTAGGATGTCAAACCAGGCATGGGGCCACTTTTGGGTGCTTAGTGGTTAAGACAATGAAAATAGGAGTTGGAGCAGTAAGACAGAATGATAAAGAAATTCGCCAAATAAAGGAGGTGAGGTACAAGGACCTAAAGGTGGAAATGGGAGAAAACCCCACAGTTACGATGAGTAATAATAGATGGATAGGCGAGACAGCAAGAGTGAAGAAATGATGCGGGAATGGAGTCGAAGCAGAGGCTAAAAGTGGATACAGATAGGGGCCGGAGGGGCGTTGCAAACACTTTGTAGCAATGCCGACAGTGCACCATACGGGGTGGACATTATAGAAATGAGTGGCATTAGAATTCCCAAGAGGGGAACGTATTTCCAGTAGTATCTTGAATGACCTGGGGCAAATGCCAGTGCAACGTGTCATGTCATCTATTCCATCATGGTAGTAACAGAAAAGCGGGGACCCCTACGCCCCTACATCGTTGTGTGGAGCGGTGGGCGGCCACGGAGGTGGAGCCTTCCAATCTTAAGTTCTTTTATGCTGGTCCCAAATGTGTGTAGACACCACTATTCTAATCTAAGGGAATGAGGTTTGGGGGTTGGGGGGGGGAGAGGATGGACAGTGAGCATACTGATGCTGTGACGTCATTCTCACGAAATTGCTCTCTCGCTTGTCAAGGTTGGCCTTGATTGCTGGTTTAGGACTTGAGAGTGTTAATGACTCAGTGACATAGGACAAGCTTATTTTGTTGATTTTTTTTTCAATGGCAGGAAACGAGTTACTCTAAAAATCAAACTCAAAATCGAATAAAGAGTTATTACCTTCAGTATGCAGATTGAGGTCTTTTTGTCTTTACTTTCTAACTGTTATCCAGTTTCCCTTAAATATATTCGAAACTTGAACTGTTATTTGCGGTTTTTGTTTCGTTTTTGATAAAGATGATTTTTTGTCTGTTGTAAGCATTTATGTGTTATCATTTTTCTTGTCGTAGAACATGTGCACATTGTTGATGTTGATCATATTAATGTCTATGCATGCGTAATTCAGTCCTTTTGATGTCTTTGTTCTTTCTGCTTTCTTTAATTCCATTGCGACATCCCTTTTGGATCCCCAATCATTTTCTTGTCATTCTTACCTCCAGGGAAACTTGCAGGGTACTGAGATCGTTTTATGCATGTTTGGGGGAATACCATTTGATAAGGATATGCTGTTGAAGAGGACGGAAGTATCGTCGTATTAGGATTATTAATATTTCCTTTAGTAATTTTTAGCGGGTAAATCTGTTGATAAAATTTTCCTCTACCTAAGGAAAAATGTTAAGTTCACTGCTGGTTTTTCCCATAGTAATAACAGGATCTGTTTGACAAATTTTATGTTGATTCTTTCTATTGCGTGACTGATATTCATTACGGGGATTCACTATGTCATGTGTCTTGCAAGAATAGCCTGTTTGGTGTCATGTTTTTCCACGAAAGCTGGTCCCGTGTTTAATTAGGAAATTGCGGGAAAAGATAGAGATAGAGAATTTGCTTAACGTATAAAACCCAGTGATAGGAAAAATTTCAAGGAATAGATGACTGTTGTAAAGAAACTGGCGAGGGTTTAGAAAAATACTTGATGAATTATTTCTCTCTCTCTCTCTCTCTCTCTCTCTCTCTCTCTCTCTCTCTCTCTCTCTCCAGCTGTGATTCCAAATCGTCGACTAACAAGCCGGCACCAAGCTCACTGTTAGATCATCGAGAGCATACGGTATTGCTAAGAGATGACTGTCATCCGTTCCTTTCCTCGCCTGGGTTGGGAATCGAACGCTAGTTCCTTAATGTTGAGCCAAACCGATAGAGGTCAAGTTCTGTAAGGCATCGTTTCGGAATTTCTAAGAGTATCAGATGGAATCCATTTTCTATTTATATCTTCACCAGGAGCATTGAATCCCCCTTGATAAGACTGGATTCATTAGATAGCAAAACACCTGGTAAAGACCTCCTTCAGATATATTCTTGCTTCACTTGTGAGCGTAATGAGCAGCACGGCTTGCTTTGATTATACCTGCTACTTTTGTTTTGCCTTCACTCTTGACTGGGACTTTCCTCCTCCTCCCTCGTTCCTCCATTTTCCTCGTGTTCTGCTTTACCTCCTTCCGAAGATTCTGGCTCGAGAACACCTAATGGCGTCTCTCGTCTTTCATGTTCGGAGAACTCCCGATGCCTCGATGTTTAATGAAGCGTATTTTTTATTTATTTATTTATTTTTTTTAGTTCATTACATCTCGTTATAACGCACTTTTCCCCCTTTCCATCCCGCACTCCTCATTCTCCTCTTATTAACTCTGGTCATTCATTTTTCGTTCCTCGTTGTTACGGTGGTTTTTATGGAGGTACTCTTCTTCTAAGTTAGGACGTTGCTCAGAGTATCGTGGAGAAAACGATGTTCCTATTAAAGAAGTAAGTCTCTCTCTCTCTCTCTCTCTCTCTCTCTCTCTCTCTCTCTCAGTCGTTAACAATGTATCATCTTCATTATATCGTACTTCTCAAAATCGATATTAAAGTAAAAATTTTCCCAGCGCACATAACGTTTGTGGGACGCATAGATTGTATCTGTTTTGTTCGTATAATTCCCTAGTTTGTTTTTGTGAGGATTCCCTTTTTTTTATGATTGCATCCAACTTTTTATCTTTAATGCTCGGGACAACTGTTGTTAATGGCGCGGAAGTGAGAACTTTTTTGTCTGCATAATAAAATTGAGGGTTTATGGGGGTTCTGTTCAGGCCAAGTAACCTTCCCCATTCACAGTCCAATTGACTGAATTTGTTTGATGATGCCAAAAAACTAAGTAAATAAATAGAGAGAGAGAGAGAGAGAAGAGAAGATAGAGAGAGAGAGAGAGAAGAGATAAGAGTGGAAGAGAGAGAGAAGAGAGAGTGATGGAGAAGACGAGAGAGAGAGAGAGAGAGAGAGAGAGAGAGAGAAGACGAAGAAGCAGCGAAATGTTTAGAAACTAAAAGTACCCAGTGATGTGTAATCATAGACAAAGGATGCATAAATTTGATGTCCTCTGCCCCTGTGAACAGGAATGAAGCTGGATGACTTTCAAGTTTGTTCAGAACTGTCTGAAACAGTATCCGCAAAGGACGTTTTGACGCAAGGACATCAGACGCTATATTTTTACAGCTTCGGTTTTAACCTAGTTTAATTCTTCTGGATATCACTTGACCAAATTCATGGCTTTTTTCCTTTACATAAGGTTTTTCAGTAACTATAACCATCTCTGTTCCGAGTTTCGCTTTAAAGGAAAAAATGAAGATGTTGAGTGATGCCTGAGATCCTGGTATTTAGAGAGAGAGAGAGAGAGAGAGACGAGAGAGAGAGAGAGAGAGAGAGAGAGAGAGAGAGACCCTGGAGGGTGGGGAGATACGGGTGGGGGTGTGGGAGGGGGGGGATGTGTTTGTGTCTGCCTGTCTGTAGGGGGTGAAGAGATGAGAAGAGAAGAGGGGCTATGAGTGACTCTGTGCCTCAAGATGGGAGTAATTAAAACTTGAGCCTCGAGGGGATTCTGCCTCGTGTCCTCTATAGCCGAGTTATTGGGGTCGTCATCTTAACACTTCTCATTTGTCTGGGTGTCAGGATTGCGACCAGCGAGCGACAATTTCCGTGCATCTGATCGCTAGCATTTCCATTTTTCCCATCATAATCACTGCTTTGACGATTCAACAAAGAAACTGGTAGTGAGCGCCGTGGGAGGACATTCCCACCCTTTGAAGAGCGTGTTGCGCTTTCTGCCGAGAGGGATTCAGGGGTTGAGAAAGATCGGCAAGGACCAGATCCCCTTGTTAGATAGCGATGCTTGGCTGGGGCTTATTTGTTTTAGTCGCGTTTTGTCCTGCTTAAACCTCTCTGAAAGGAAGATGAGCCGCCCTTTTGGAGACTTTATTCTGGGTCTACCATTTTCCTGGGGTACATATTCATGTGCTTTTCCGATATCTCAGAAATTCACTTTGTCCCTTTTGATGTCGTCTTGTTCGACTGAATTATAATGTATTTGAAGATTATTGATATATCATCAATTATTATTCGTCGTGGACAGAGTTTTTGAAGATTGGTGAAATTTTATTCAAAGGTCTATGATCTATACGGATGGTAACTTTCATCCACCAATGAATTACATGCAACTAAAAAACTAATATCTTTAGAATTAATTATAGGAGAGATTAGGTAACTAAAACGCAAACTTAATTCCAAGAACCTTGGGAACCCCGGGAATATCTTTCGTATACTTAACGAAATCTGAGCACACACGTGAATGGCACCAACGACCATGACTGCTCATGGTGTGAACAATATGATTGCCTCCGCATTGAATAGTTGTTGTTGTCCCTTTTCCTAGCCAGAGATCATCTCAGTTATGACTTGAGCTTGCATGGACCATCGAGTCCCCTATGAGGTATAACTGCCTCTCCTATCTTTTGATGAATAGATTTCTGGCATAGACTAGATAGGCTTCTACAAGGCAGTGGAGCTGCAAACCAAGCAAGGATGACTTGGACGTAGCTGTAGTACAAGATAACCTCGTTTCGCTTTCGAGCCAAAACTGCAGAGTTGCAAGCAGGTGCGGTTTTTCCTTCTGTATAATGATGGTCGCTCAGTGAGTGGAAGTAAGCAACGGTAGGTCTGATCAGAACATGGGCAGGTGACCACCAAGAAAAGTCAGACGCCCTCATCACATAAGGCCCTTGAATATTTGCAGGGCAGGATGCCTGCCTCATCCCCTAAGTACTTGACTAAGACAACACTTGATGCCATCTCCTGTAACATATATGAAGAAAAATGGTTAAAGTAGCCTATATATAATATATAATGCAAACATATATCTAATTTATGGAAAGTATCGTATAATTAGAAGAATTATTTTTGAGCCTTGAACGAAGAAGAAATAGAACACGAGAGTGCAAGGTCTTTTGTGATATTTATCCTTGTGTTGCCTCTACTTATACAAAGCCGTAGTAGAATTCAGCTGAACATGACGCTGGGGCGGTAGTTAAGGCTTTTTTGAAATGCTACCGACAGTTTTCTTTATTGTATATCTGCGGTCTTGACTAACCAGAGACAGGATTACTCGGTGCATGGGGAATCTTTCTGAAGCTGATGTTAAGAATATTTTCCTCTGTGAGCTACATTACTGCCTGTATAAAAATGTCTCGTTCGTTATATCGATTGCAGCTAGCTGCAACGGATAGCATTGGTCAAGCTGTGTGATGAATAACCTTGCACTTGCATTGACTGCGCGTTTGATGTATAGGTCCTGTTCTTATAGAATATTCATGTCGTTCTGTTTCTGTAGAATGAAATGCAGTCAAAACAGCATTTTTTATATCACGTAACCGTTCTGTGGCTATTTTCAATCATAACTGTTCACGTGGTTTTTTTTAAATGTGTACTCATTTGGTATAAGTTTAACATAAAAAAAAACTCGAAAAATACTTTTGAAAAGCAGGGAGATGGTGAAGGTAAGATATATTTTCGGTATTGTTTGCTTCTTCCACGAAAACATTTTGAGTCTTCCTTTCAAGTTGAAACATTTGTCCAGAAGACCAGAACTTTTCTTTCGCAGTCAAGGTTGATTCTTTCCTCCCATTTTAGTTTTGGTAACTGGACCGCGACTGAGTAGTTTTCGGGTGGTCTAAAAATAGCCTGAAGTAGATTGCTGAAGGCAGCGGCAAACTGATTTGGTCGATCCTGTTACGAAAGGTTCCTTCATCATCGTAGGTTACTTGAATCTCACTCTTAAACGAGATAATACTCCCTTTGGAACATGGGAATTTCCCGTCTGTCGTTAAGACGTAGAACCTTACAATCCTTCATTTTTCCCAGAGAAATATACGTATAATGTAAAATTTATACCCAAAAAGGGATGGCACTGTGAGTAACTTTGTAAGCGAAATGCTAGTGAATCTGTATATAGTTGCAATGCATGTAGTATCTTTGAGTAAGATGCAAAGAAAATATGGAAATGCTTTTGTTGCAAAGTGGGAGATTCCAATCACCCGTGACGAATGCTGAAACTGGGATTTATAGATGTGGGTTGATGAGGTATTATTTACATGCTGTACAGCTGTTGAAGAGGAATGGAGGTATTTCCCAAGTGTCAGACACTTAGGGAATTCTTCCAGTTGGCCTGTGACGTCAGATAAATTTCCCCCAAGCAGCTGGTATTAGGAACCGCCGGAATGCCCTCGTGACAGAATTGGTAAACAGTTTCATGAATTTTGTATGTTTACGAAACATAAATGTAAATTCAGTCAGGCTACTGTACTACCTATTATAAATGAAGTCAGGAGCACAAAGGGGGGTCGGGGACGGTGGAATATTTCAAATAGAATAACTACAAATATAAAAATTAATATTCTTATCTTAACTCGTGACACCTGCCTGGCGACAATATTGTACGGTTAGGTGTCCTGTTCTTTTGCGTTACAGCCAGGTTGGGTGATTCTCTCTGTGCTTGTATCGTTTCTCCTTATAAGGATACCTCACTTCTTGAAATCACGTCCTACGTTTACCTTATCCCTGTTGGCCTGAAATAGGGAAGGAACTTATTTACCTGCCCTATCTTTCAGTCTTCAGTGGCCCAAACATACAGCACAAAATGGGTAGAAAATTTGAAGGGAATGAAAATCAGGAAAATGGTTCGTATGCTAACGGAAATGGTTAGCATACGAACTATGAAGATGAGGGTGCTGTCCGTTATTGTAAGGAAAAATTGCGTAGATTGTTGTCTTGAGAATAGTAGGGACAGTTATTGTAGAGAATGAAAGGAGGTTGAAAATGGTTTCTAATTGAAACTGATTGCAGTTAGTGAGACTGGGGTGATTTTCTCTTGTCCAAATAAACAGAGGAGTTAGGACTTCAAGTCATCAGCTTGTTTAATGTATTTCCAAGATATCGAATATGAACGTACAAAAAGCCCATGAATATTCAAATCGCTATTACCTTGGAAACAACTTAAACCCAAATGGAATTAAATGTGACAATTGCACTTTCCCAGAACCCTGGCTAAATTGAGTGTGCGTGCACATGAGATACTGACTTGATGCGCTCAGCCATCAAGATAATAGTAACCATAGAAATGCCCTGGTCAAAATGAGCGACAAACTATTCACAGTCATTCTTAAACAAGCTATCATATATAGTCATTCTTAATAACATATAACGCAGCTGCTGCTCTCGATGCACAGCAACGTTGTGCAAGTCATTTTGCTCCGAAAGCTCCAAATCTCATACCAGCGCGTGATTTGAAGCTCATCTCACTGATGTTGAGTTCAGGGGTCTTTTTTGAGTTCAGGGGGCTTTTTTGAGTTTAGGGGACTTTTTTGAGTTTAGCGGACTTTTTTGAGTTTAGGGGACTTTTTTGAGTTCAGGAGGCTTTTTTGAGTTCAGGGGGATTTTTTGAGTTCAGGGGAATTTTTGAGTTTAGGGGACTTTTTTGAGTTCAGGAGGCTTTTTTGAGTTTAGGGTATTTTTTTGAGTTCAGGGGACTTGTTTGAGTTCATGAGTTTTTTTTTTTAGTTCAGGGGGCTTTTTTTTATAATTCGGGAGGCTTTTTTGAATTCATGGGGGTTTTTTGAGTTTAGGGGACTTTTGTGCAGCATTTCCAATTTTCACTTCAAAACCGTGCTTTGTTAATAGAAATGAAAAAAATTTTAACGCCTTTCAATGAAGGTTTTACCATTTTTAACCATCTTCCAAGCGCAAAGCTGTCCTTATGAAATTGTAATACAAAGTGTAAACCTGGCATGAAGGTTACATTTTCTTGCAAGCAACAGAAAGGAAATGAAAGTGAAGGCAACAGTGAATTTGGCTTGGCAAGAAACAACATACTGAGAATATCCCCCACCCCCCCACCCCACCCCACAAAGCCTAAAGAAGAAAAAGTAAGATTGCTTGGCAAATGTCTTGTGAAAGTGTGGTTGGTAGTAACCAGAAGATTTTGGAGGTTACTAGAACGATTCTCCCATATCGAGAAGAAAATTTTTCAGAAAATACAAATGATAAGTCATTTTTACTAGTTTATATTTACATTCTTTGTGTATATGTGTGGAAGTAAAGATGAATTAAGCAGGCGGTAAATTAAATGAAAGTTGTAAGTAAATTTTAATCAAGTAGGATGTAACTGTGAATGAAATGAAACTGTTCATAGAAATAACATAAATGTTTCCCGTTGATGAAAGTAATTATTTGACGCCAGTCATCGGAAATCTATAATTCAGAGAATCAATCAAGCGAGTGCACTGTGTGGCTCTCGTTGTAGACAGAATATCGAAGACTGATTATTTTCACGTCTTTGAACCTGCGGCTTACGCCTCCGAATTGAAAAGATGAAGGGAAAGACTTGGTTCTTTGAAGTCATAAATCTGTTTGATTTCTTTTACATATGTGTAACACACACACGCACGCACGCACAAAAACACATAGAGACACACACATAATTGCTTGCCGCTGTCTGTCCGATCGACAGAATTGAAGCAGCTATGGGTCTGATTAGTATTTGGGTGGGTGGCCACCAAGAATAACCAGACGCCTTCGGCACATAGGTGTCCAAGGGGCAGGCTGTGGGGCTAGCAACCTCATCCCAAAAGGACTTATAGGAAACCGGAAGGGCAGCACCATCTGCCCCCATCCCTAATTAGGGCAAGATTTACATAAACACACGCGGACGCAAATGTTTATGTCTTCATTATTGTAGCCAGTCTGCTACGCAAGGTATTTTTACAGCGTTCTGTGCCACATTAAACGCAGCTGTCATCACTCTATTTCTGTACTAATAGTTATGCTACGTAAGATGCGGCTGTTTTCAACCGCTAGGTACAAAGACAAACATCGTTGAAACTGGACTTTATTTTAGACACGACTTGACTCGACTTTCCGACTTTCAAACACGATGAAATCGTCGTTTTGTTTGTCTTTCATCTTCTCAAGAAACTGAGAAAGGGAGTCAGATTTTAGATTAAAAAATCGTGAATTTTTAAATATGTTCATCTCATTCGTGTTAGTTCAGAATAGCCGTATGATGTGACGTGACTAAAGCCGCGCCCGGTGAGTTTGAAGCTTGTCGCATCATGCCAGGTTGGCAGGGGACGGCAATTGAAACCTCCAGACTATTGGCCCAAGCTGTCATAGTGTAACAGGGCAGTGCTGACAGCTGCGTTCAGTGTAAAGTACCACAGAATTTTCATAAAATTAGCCAGAGCAGCAAATTGACTGAAGTGGCTCGCACATAACTAGTCATGTTAGGGCGGAGGGGATGCTGATAACTGCGCCGAAAATATAAACGCTGTCTTAGAAAAGGTTTGGATAGTGAACGAGCTAAACTGGCGCTCACGTAGCTAGCATTGCTTTGACAATAGCAATTCGGCTGAAAGAAATAAATCTAACTTACATACTCGATAAATTGGTGCTGACATAACCAGTCGTGTTATGACAGTGGGAATGCAGATAGCCTGGTTTAGTATACCCAAGAGTTTTTTTTTTTTTTTTTATTATTATCCTCGCAAGTATTAGATGGGCCAATTCTTCCTCCCGATGCTTCCGAAGGTAATGGAAAGCAGTGATTGTTTACTTGTCGCCCTTACACATCGTTAAGTATCCCGTTCGAGTGATAAAATGTTCGTTGAAAGAGGAGGTTTAGGATTTCTCTGCAATCCTTCGCCAGGCGTTGCAGAATATGGGAAGGTCTAACAAGCATTTGTAATCAAATGAGGAGCAGTATGTGTGCCTACATACATTCACACATACACACACATGTATGTGTATGTGTGCATGTTTGTGTGTAGCCCCTCGCACATGCTGACAGGGCAAAAGAATTGAATTGGTCATGAAAAATGTAGGAAAAATGTGCCATACCTAACTGGAGGAAGGACCTTTTGCAGAGAACGATCTACTTCCTTATTAATTAAGAGCTTAGTAAACGGGTGTTTGGACGCTGCCCAAATATTATGCTTATGTAGTGCGCGTTAATCTACTCTCGGCCCAGAATACTTTGCATTCCATTTAGGGCAGGAGGAGAGGATTGAGGCCTCTTAGAACTAACTGTTTGACTCAAACACGCACGATGACCATTTACTGTGTGTGAAGGAAATCTATAGAAATGTATAGTGTTTGGGCAGGGGTCCTCTCCGTGTCAAAGAAATTGCAAAGAAATAAAATCAATTGGAGAGAGAGAGAGAGAGAGAGAGGAGAGAGAGAGAGAGAGAGAGAGAGAGAGAGATGGTTATCGCCGTCAGTGACTAATACTTCTGGTGAGAAAACATTCTTATCAGACTTATCTTATCAGTGTTAGGATAATCCGGTGATTGACTTTGCTGTTCATACATCGCAGTTCTTCTAGTCAATGACTACTTCCAAGAGATGGTGGTTAATTGAAATGGTGTGAACTTAGCCCGTTGCTATTTCGCGAGGCCCGCCCGAGTATTTAAAAAGATTTATTGCCGATTTGTTCAGATCATGTACACTAGCAAATACCGTCGCATTAGCTAGCCTTACTATAATTTTTATTGAAAGAAAATGTTTGCTTCTAGTATGTGCGTTCACTTTAGAAGTAATAGTTTGATCTTTCACAAATGTCTGTGATATTTGTATTCGAAATGCAGCAGATCTGTTATAAAGATTCTCTTTTGGGGAGTCTCGTACATTGTTGTTCTGGCCTCACCAAGCTGGACCAGAGACTGACTACATGCCTCGGCGTTAACAACGGCCTGCATTCATGTTAATGTGCTTTGTTAAAAGCTGTGTGGTAAACGGGGCCTCGCTCGATAAACATATCCTTATGTGATAGGACTGACGCGGTTAAGGCTAATGACGACATTGTCTGCATATTCTCCCTGGCGACCAGGGCCGGATGGATACTGTCTCTTCTCAAAGGATTTTTGGGCTGTTTAAAAAAGTGTTGCATCCTTCAACGTAAAGCTGTTTTGATGCAGTGAGATTTACTGTGTTTTCATGATGAGTTGGGTTAAGATGCCTTTTGTTCTTATTACGTAAATTGCCTTGTGATAAAGTTTGTATTTTTTGTTTGCTGACTGGTGTTCCAGTAGTGACGTGATATGCAAGTGGTTGAGAATTGCATATCTAACATCCCTTTGAGAATTATATATCTGACATCCCGTTGAGAATTGCATATCTAACATCCCTCTGAGAATTGTATATCTGACATCCCGTTGAGAATTGCTTATCTAACATCCCTTTGAGAATTGTATATCTGCCATCCCATTCGTGCCGTGAGAGTTTTCTACTTCCGTGATTTTGTGGGTATTTTTCCGCTGATAAGAATATTGCTTTTACTGTTCTTTCTGCCCCTGTCTTCCTCTTATGAAAGCAAGTCACAGTCCCTGGTTTCGTATCCTGTTGTTGAAGAGAGGTCGTTTAGAAAAGGTTGCGTAAACATTTCCATACGTGAGTGATGCTTTTGCATCCATATGGTCGATGAGTATTTGCAGATACAGCTTAAGAAAGACCAAAGATACATTTGCTGCCTAACTTTCTTCATCAGCAGAGGACCTCGTTTATTTCGAGAAAAATTGTGAGTTAATCTTTTATAAACTCATTTCACCCATATTTTAAAAGAATCTTCTCCCTGTAGTTTGCTGTTTTGCCAATGCTGTCGGTAACTGTCATTGTCACAGCGATGGTTTTCTTAGTTCCTATAAATGATGACTTTATTGCGGATTTCATTTGTCACAGCACACAGCACCATCATGGCAGTGAGGGATGTATTTTATTTCTGGTTCAGGCTGCAGGTATCCACTTTAATTGTTCTCTGTAACGAAAACAAGGGACATTATTTGGTGAACATGTTGCTACTTGTATTCTGAATTTAGAAATGGTGTGACCCCTTTCTAATAAGATTTTTAAATTAGATTTTTGTTCTTTTTGTTTCAGCTCTGTTCAGTCTTGTATTTTTCTTTTATTTCATTGACATTTAGTGCCGAAGCCTTACAGGGTAATCTGTGAAGATAGTCTTCCTCAGTGAGACTACGTCCAATGGGATTAGAGTAGTGAACGTTTAGTGAGGATTGTTTTCAGTCTGCCGTTCCTCTGTACTGTTCGTCAGATTTATATCCCTTGCTAGAAAATAAAATGCCGTACCAGTCCTAGATTTAAGGAAATGGAAATACTTTGGTACATGCTGCCTGGCGATAGTTTCGTGCCGCGGGCAGATATTTGAATATTTCGTTTATTGTCCCCAGTAGGACTTTGTAGCTGTTAATCCTTCGTCATTTTGAAGTGGTGTTTGACTGTCGAAAATAACTCCTCAACATTGCCAGCCAGGCTCATTGCTTTTGGCGAAATTCTTTGTCTTGGTGCAAGCAAGACTTCTCATCATTGCGGAGCTGCTTCTCATTAATGATTTCTAGAAATATCCCATATTATCATGAATGATTTTCTTCGACTCTCTCTCTCTCTCTCTCTCTCTCTCTCTCTCTCTCTCTCTCTCTCTCTCTCTCTCTCTCTCTCTCTCTCTCTCTCTCTCGTTAATATGAAAAGCTTTCGGAAGCTATTGGATAAACTTGATAAAATAGAGAAAACTTTGATCAAGTTACAGATTTTTTCGTTATAAACGGGATTTATGCAAGTATCACAAAACATGTAAAAACAGGGATTTTCAACATGTAAGATTATATATATTAATTTGTCATGCAAAGTGCGCGCACTTATACTAATGCAGCTTTTGTTGAAGCATTCTTCCTGAGACTGAGGCGCAGTTGAGGAAATTCCAAGATCTTCTCACTTAATCTTGATGGATTCGCAGACACGTAAAAAACCTTTCGGGAGATTTATTTGGAATGTCTTTGGTACTTGGGAGAGAGTTTGTATGTTACACGCGTTTTATTCGACGTTTTCATATAATGCCAAGAAATGATCACTAAAGGGAAATTTGACGACGTTTTCTATATAATGTTATGTTTATTGAAAGCTGAATGTTTATAACAGCATTTAAAAAGCGTTTGAGCAGCACAAAGGAAACAGTCTTCATATTAAAGTTCCTTTCTACTCGCTGACAATGCATATTTAATAAGCTTGTTTTTCCAGCATGGTGCGCGACGGGGTAAGCTACAGCATTCATTGTTTCACTTTCTTTCTGCTTGATCTTGAGTCACCTGATTTTAAAAATCTTTGGGTATTCCGATATCTCCCTGAGAGTCGTCTGAGCAGATCATTATTATATATCAGGGAATGAACGCGTTTTGAAAAATTCCGTCGAAAGCGACCGTCAGGTGGTGTGATTGAGGCAAGTTTCGATTCGTGGGGCTGATTGAGGTCACATGCGACGATCTTGAAGTCTTTATTGATTATATAGCTGGCTTCTGCATGTGAGTCATTTGTAGAGTCTAAGCAGAGCTCTTGCATGGCGTGGTAGTGGCTGTATGGTGCAGTTCCTGTGGACACCTCCGTGATGATTCCATCAATGCCCAAAGAGTATGGAGTCTGGGAGGGGGCGGGAAGGGATGCCCCATGGACGGGGATGAGTGGTTATTTTGAATTCAAGCTCTTGATTGGAACCACGTCGTGCTCTTCAAGCCTCTGTTGTTCGCCCCCTTTTTTGCTTTATTTTTCATGGCTCGACTTTGGCGTCGCAGTCATTGCCATCGTTCGCCGTATTTCGACAGTATCATTTTAATTTTGTCCACTCTTCATTCAGGTCATTTCCTCATGTTTTTCGTGGCGCCAGTCAACCATTCATTTTCTTTTAATCCCTCTCCACCCCCCCCCTCCCACCCCCCACATCAACTCCTTTATTGCAGTCTATCACATATTCGAGGGGAGGAGGGGGAGCGGGCGGAGGGGGAGGTGGCGAGGGTGGTGGTGATGCTGAGTGATGGAGGTGTCTGAGTGTGTGAGGGTGGAAGAGAGACGGTGGGGGACGGGTCGTTGCGGGTTGGCTTGGGTGCCGGTAGTACTACTAGTACGCCGTTGTTGTCAGTGGGCCACGAAACCTGTTTTGGGAAGGATACACACACGCGGTCCGACCGCTGTCGGGATAAGAGCGATCGTGGTTCATTTGCCAAAATCATATAGTTTACCGTTACCACCGTGTGAGTGTGTGTGTGCACGTGAGGCATATTCGATGTTGTGTTGAGAAAGTGAGGCGAGACGCGGACCGAATCGCCAGGGAGCATTATTAACGGTGTCTCAGAGAAAAAAAGCAAGACGAGCAATTCTTGCAAGTGATATGTTGGATATAATAAAAGAGTGTGAAGTGGGAGAGGGAGAGGAGCCTAAGCCAAAAGAAACGCTTGTCATTTTGTCCTTTGAGTTCTCTGCTCCTCACCGTAGGGGCCGTGGTTGGTCTAAAGAAATTTCCGCCCTGCTGTGGATGTGGATATGGATGTGGGAATGTGGTTAAGTCGAATTATATATAAGTGGGTGAAAATCTTTTCTTGTTCTTTAGTTGTTGACTCTGCCTGTGGCAGTGCCTCAAGATATTATAAACTCAAACTTGTTTGTCTTAAGGGTTGATGAGGCTCGTTCCTTTTTTTAACCTTATTGGGTTTTTTTTTCTCTAGTCACTCACTTGGCCACACTTCAGTAATTTCATATAGACTGGTTTCGTTGTTTTCCCAAGTTATTGTTAATTTGTGAGTCGTTGCTGAAGTTGCCTCGCTAAGTGACTTCATCACTGAACTCCTTGGCATACATGACGGCCACAGGCTTAGTAAAAAGTGTGCTCAGTTTTCCCTTTTGTATTCTCTTTCACTGGTGTGCTGTTGACAACAGAAAATCAGAGTTAGTAGTATTCCGTTGTATCAGACAGAGAACATAAGTCAGTAACTTTTGATATTTTGGAAGAAAAGCGAAGTAGTCGAGGTATGTGACTAAAAGGGCTTTTATGATCTTTCATTTATGATCCCAACACACTTTGAGTGTGTGCGCGCGCGTGCTTATCATTTTCGAGGGTTAGGGTGGCAAGGGCAGGAAGGGGCTCCATTGATTTCAGGTTGACCCCGTTCAAAGTTGCACTTGGCCATTGGAGGAGGAACAGGAGAGTTAGTTGCAGCAGCAGCAGACAGACGCCCTGGTCGTCTATATATGTACACGGTGATGCCACCGACATTTTCCTCCCTACCACCCGTTGCAGCCCTGTCTGTCTGTCTGTCTGTCTGTCTGTCTGTCTTTGTTGTGCTCATGCCATTGCCTGGCGCTCGAAACTTGAAAACGCTCGCCCATGACCACAACAGTCGCTGCTTCTCTCTCTCTCTCTCTCTCTCTCTCTCTCTCTTTCTTATAATTATTATCATTGTTGTTTCCTTTGATATATATATATATATATATATATATATATATATATATATATATATATATATATATATATATAACTAGTACAACTTGCAAGTAAATACACGTACCGGACACTAATATATATATAATATATATATATATATATTATATATATATATATATATTAGTGTCCGGTACATGTATTTACTTGCAAGTTGTACTAGTTTTTTCTTTTTCTTTGGAAATCGTTAGTTTTTATATATTTCAAGTTCGTATTGAAATCAGTGGAGGATCAGAAAGAAAACCGAAATGCCTGATTTTTAAATCTTGAGTATTGGTAGCTCATTAATCGAATTATGTGCTTTGTTTGTTAATCAACTAAAAATCCACAACAAATCAAGTATCAACCAAGCAGAAAGGTTAGACCTTAGTAGCAGAAAGTGGATATAAAAAAAATTCAGCGAAATCTAGTTTGAAGCGACAACCAGAGAACGGACATTAAGAATTGTGGGACAGATGAATTAACGAGTGATTCTTTAAATGCATCAGCATGAATTAGAGGGAAAAATCGAGTCATTGACAATTTGTTGTAGGATGGTTCCTGGTTCCTTTGTCGCCTTTCTCCCTCACAATCTTCTTCCCATTTCCTTGGCCAAGAAGCTGCTTAGATGGGTGTCGATCCATCTCGATTGCCTTCACCTTGACCTCAGTCCCAGCGATCAGCCTTCTTAAATTCGCCAGTGAAACCGATTCTCTTTTGTTGACGTCAGTCTGAGCGAGCGGTTACTCAGCAGCTTAATTCCAAGACGGATTTTTTTTTCTTTTCCCCTTTTCATACAGTATGATTGGCTAGAGGGGATTTGTCGATCTGGTTAAAAAATAATTCTGTCGTATTTTTTATATTCTTTGTTGACACAGCCATCTTAACTGGAAAATACTCTCTGGAGTATAATACTCTAGTTTATCAAGGTACTTACTGTAATCATTGCACACAGAGTAGCGGGTGGCAAAATCATCTTCACTCTTGAAATGTTACGAGATTTGTTAAGGTTTATTATTGAAAGCTATGTTGGTATAACAAGGGTCTCACGTTTCGGTTAAAATAACCGAATTCTTTTCTGTCGTAGATTGAACCAGGAGCTTAAACCTACGTGTATCTTGATATTAATGACTTTGTTGCCACTTTAAGAAATTGTTGACGACTCATAAAGGGAAAACAGACGTCAGTGAATCACTTGCCTTGGAAGAAAAAGGCAGAAAAAGGACGGAGAAGAGATTGCAAAGTGCTAGATCATTCAAAAATAAGAGAACACCTTAAAAATGTTTTATTCTTCTGTAATGAAGTTTAGCAATATTCATAATGCATCCATTCCCGTAGAACTTACCTAGCAATCCTGCGCGTCCTTAAAGAAAGCCCGGAGCGAAGAGAGTACCTGAGTTTCGTGAAATACAAGAAACTGAAAACAAATCGATAACTTTGAAAAGTTGCAGGACTCGTTTCATAACGCTTGGGTACATCGTGGTCTAGCTATGCCTTGTGAACTTTATTTAAGACCAGTAACACTGTTCCAAAGAAAGGCTAAAACCGACAGTGGTCTCACAACAATAAAGTATGGTTTCACTGCATGGATAGATCCATGCAGTGAAACCAAAATCAACCATTTTTGGTGCCTATTGCATGTAAGACTTGGAAGCAAATAGAGTACTAGTTGAGCGGGTTGAATTTTTAAGAGTGAAAATAAGTTCCTCATGGTCGAGTCAAAGCGGCCTTGGAATTCTCGTCTTGCTTTTGTTTTCTTGATTTATATTCCTCCTTCCTTCGAGGGAGCAGGAAGGGCCATCACTGCTTTTATTGTTAAAGCCCACCCTTCGGCGTTCCTTTCATTGTTGTCTTTTTTCTTTTTTTCCGGTCTGGGATAGAAAAGGCCACTAGGTTGCCTTTGCTCCTGAAAAAAGGGTTGTATGAATCTGGACATAACAGTTGTTAGTAATAAAACATGAATGTGTATATTGGTTTTTACAAACCATATACATATGCAAGGGACTTACTTAGGTATTAAAAATAAACTTCAGCAGCCATAGAGTACTGTGCATTGGAAACTTGTATGTGATTATAAGACTGCGCCTTCTCTTAAATTATGCCCATAAGGTATTTGGGACACTCATTTTGTGGGAAGGCATCCAGATCAAGCGGAAAATATGAATGATTGAAGTTGTCGAGGGAGGATCAGGGATGAATGTTAAAGGATGGCTTTAGATTCAGAATCGTAGCAAATTGCTTTGATTAACTTTGTTCGTTAGGGTGAAAGAAAAGTCTCCCACTAAAACTGGATGAAAAGGGAAGAATTTTAGCTTAGTCCACACAGGGCTGAATCATGTCTAGTTGTGGGTCCACCAGCAAAGGTCCGAATTATGTCTTTATGGGTTTCAACATCTGAATCTGTTTGGTTTAAGGTAACGCAGTAAAATCTTGGTTCATTTGAAAGCCAAATAGTGAATGATCTTATGTTTGGGGCGTGGAATGATCTTATGCACTAAAAGGCTAAGTAAAGTATATCAGTTCTACCTATTCTGGTAACCCATTTAGGAATGGAAAAGGTTAAAAATTCTTATAGTTTATAGTTCACGTGCTTCGCTGGATTAATCGTTTTTTGTCGCTAGGCCTCTGCAAGTCCTTTGTCTTAGACCCAGAGCTATGACTAGCGATATTTTACTTAGTTTGTGCTCTGTGACTCTATTGTTCGTCTCACTTCTGGTGTCATTTCAAATCAGAAAACCGGTACATAATTGTGGATTGTTAAAATATGCCAAATAGAAAAATAAAAAACGGAAGGTCGTAGCAAGATAAAAGTTTCAGAAAATGACACACCATTGATCATAATGACTTAGGGTTGGATTCTGGAATACTTGTCCTTGGTTCAGAAATGATCCAAAGGCTTAAATTGAACCTGAAATTCACCAGACGAGTAACACAGCCTCCTACTTTACATCTAAGTTGGGTGTGGATATTAGCTTAATTTAGCCAAATTTCTGTTCAAAATTCGGCAGTTCAAATCTGTTGGTTTGCAGACGCACTGGCTAGAGTTTCCTTTATGTTGAGATGCACCGGCCTCTGCTTTAGCAGAAACATCTTCTTAGAACAACTTCATATATTGCCAGAAGGAGCAGAGGCTTTTTGATTAACTTGAGTCATCTTGGTGACCGAGAATTCTAGAGCGGATTTGTTTTGCTGATCAGTAATTGTGAAGTAGAGCTAGACTCTCTGGCTTAGCAGTGGAGCCATTACCATTCTGTCACCGGTTCTTTTTTTGTTCTTTTTTTAAGTTATTTTGTAGATAAAACTGACGAGAAAAAGTCCGTTGATCGAAATTTTAGTATCATGTGCTGTCCATCCTTTGTTAGACGAAGCGCTCATTTATGCTCCAGGCGTTTATAGTTTTAATTATTCATTTTTTGAGGGGTATTAACAGAGACTGATGGCATTCGTTCTAGTTGATGATCATTTCATAACATACAATTCAAGCAGCGACCTTTGGCTTTGACTTCCTTAGTAGACGAAACATTAAAGGATTTCATGGTTGATTTAAACTCGCTTGAACTTCAAAATTTTGATTCTGTTTAATATTTGACGATAGAAAATGCATTTACCTGTCTGGACATTACCTCATCTAAATTGCATATGTATAGAGCTTCATGTTCCCCACAAGAGTTGCCTTTTATAAAAGAAAAAAAACCATCATCCCTTTGCATATTCAAGTTTTGTCATTAGTGGAAGAATTGTGTCCGACTGACGAGGCCTTTTATAATATTATTATTATGTGAATACGAGGCCATAAGGGTCGGTTGCAACACAACGAGGAAGCGAACGGTGTTGTGAGGTAACTCGAGTGATTTCAGTCCTGCAAAGCAAAGCAAAGCACTTCATAAGGAAGTGAGCAACTTGGGCATCGCCCAGCAGATTCTCTCTCGACAGCCGTGTCTGCTGCATCTGGGGCCGATGATGCTGCTTTGACTCGACATTGTTCTGTCAGGCGCATTCACACACGTAGGGCGTGCATAGAGCCGTGAAAAGAACATCAGCTGTCAAAGTAGGCAAGGACCATTGGGGTCTTGCAGTGTCGGACGATCATGTCGAAGAGGGGATTGAGGTCAGGGTCTCTCTCTCTCTCTCTCTCTCTCTCTCTCTCTCTCTCTCTCTCTCTCTCTCTCTCTCGTGTTGCGTGACATTGGAGGCAGAAATGTTCATGCAATCTCGTTCTATTCTCTCCACCCACAACTTTGCCAGGGAAGCGGAATTATTTTCGAGGCAAAAGCAGATATGTTAGATTTCCAAGCGATAGACGGCTATTGCCAAGAGGCTCTTCACTTAAGAGGTTTAAAGAGGTGGTCGGTGTGTTGGAAGGGGGCTGCTTTTAGGTGTTGCTGATGGAGTCACTCTTTGCTGTGTAAATCTGGTTGTGTTTAGTCATTGCTAGTTGATTACTGAGAAGAATGGAAACGAATTGTAATAATCATTTTCCCTTTCGCTAGTTTCATAAGCCCCTTCACAACTTGAATTTTATTCTTGTCAAAGAAAAAGCAAATTCACCAACAAATCTGTGATCCTTTCTGCTTCTCATGCTTAATGATAACGAACGTGTTTGGATCGTAAGCTTAGAGATTAGCATTTTCACCACCTAAATGCAAAGCGCTAACCGACCTACAGCTTTCATTACTTCCTGGTTTTACCATAAGCAGTAAACGAACTATTTGTATTGATGAGCATTTATATCTGAAATAGATTCACAGCGTCTTCCAGTGTGCATCATCCTCGAGAGCAGTAGTCAGCGTAACGATAATGAAAGCAGCAGGAAATTGTGTGAGCAATGACACATCAAAAGTGCTTCTGCTTCCTAAAGGAGCTGCAGCTTGCACGCTACAGATTTTTACCGCCGTGGATGCAAACTATTTCTTAGCATTACTAGAGTTTAACTCTTCATCTTCTTTGGAAGAAGTTCCTTTATTATTTCAAATGCATTATTTCCCGGTGCTTAGCAGATCTTCAGGAAATATGGACCTGCGTCTGAACAGTGACACTGAAACAAATGTTACGGAGTCGTGTATTGTAGAGTTGAAGCTGAGATCAGTTGTCTCATTCTGATTGCAGTAGCAGTCTTGTAGAAAGGTGTTAGTCTCGGAACGTGAACTTGATGAGTGAGACTTACTACGCCTGTACGATGGCAAACATGGGCGTGGTTATAAAGATTTCAGACATGATATAGCTCATTTTACATCAAACAAATGTATTGTGAATATTTTTTTTGATAAGTAATCCGATGTTCTTCTGATTGCGCTTGTTTGTTAACGCAAAATTTAATTCTGTTCTGATTCATCTTCAGATCCCTATTTTTATTACTCCTATACTGAAAACACTATTATTTACTAAAGCTTGGAAAAGACCACAGTGCATTCATCGCATTGGTAATTTCCCAGAAACTTTCGCCTACTCAGTGCTTTCATACGTGCACTTGGTGTCGGTGCCGTGCACGCGGTTGGGTCATGGAGAAAACTCCCATGCATATTCGGTATTTCCCATTTTCTTGGTGTTTTTTTTTTTTCTTCTTCTTTTACTGGTGCTAATTATGTGTATTTGCTAATGAGCAGAATTTTTGGTATTTAGCTGCTTTTGAATACGTAAGTAGGAAGGCACTAAAACAAATTTATATAACGATTAATATTTTTTCGCTTCGCTCTACAGTTCAAGGCAAAGAGAAATACGCATTTGATTAACATGTTCACGTTGCTATGCTCATCATCTTACACTGCATATTGCAGCAATGTGCTGTTGGGAAAGCCTGTTGAGGATTTGCAGCTTGGTCTTCCCAAGCATTGTAGTAAGAGGCCCTTTCAGAGAAGAAGCTGTGAAAGATCAGAACTTCGGGAATACCGGGGTGTTCGAACTTTGATTTTCAGGCCTTGATAGGAAAGGTCTTTGTCGTTAAATTCTTCATCTTTGTGCAATTGGATTCCGCTTTCAGCTTTTGTTGATTCCTTGGAATTCGGGATTGGGTTCGGAAATGGATAGAAGTAAGATTGTTCAATAAGAAATTTTCCTGCAAGACCATATTGTATGATAGATTGATTTTTTTTTTATCCCAGTTATGATTTATATATTTGTTTATATTTATCCCGGTTAACCAGCAATAGTTCTTATTCTTTTCAACTTAGTTTAGCATCGTGAAGAGGGAATTGACTACCCTAACAAGTAACATAATTATTCTGTTGCTTTCATACCGGAGGATTCAGCTTCAGTTCCTCCTCAGCCAAACAACGTCTAGGAAGTAGTAACTAATTAAGAATACGAGTATAGTGGCCAGTTAGTAGTGTCAGCACAAGGTTTATGGGACCAGTGGTAACCATCCATATATGTAGAAATACATTATAAGAAAAGACCTACAACTTGTATATCTAATTTGACCTGAAGATGTGTAGCATCCATTGAATATACTGTTGAGAACTGAGGCAAGACAATGTCAGTATGACAGGACAGGCAGTGATGATTAGGTCTCTAAGGATGGAGCAGGACAAAAACGGATAAATTCGATGGCAGACAATAATGCACAGCTGAAAACTATGAACTGTAACTTTGAATTCAGACATTGAAGGTCAGGCTTAGTATAAGGCTTTCATTGGCATGTAAAAGTCTCATCAACTATCAGTGCTTTGTTTGACAAGATGTTCTGCTTTTCAAGTAGTGTTGATGTTGATCATAATGAAGCGATTGTTTTCACGTAAGCAGAAGTTTGGAGTAGTCATGAAATAAAATGAAAAAAAATGGAGAAAGATGGTTAGGATTTTACACTTTTATTCCTCTGCCCACCATTGCATAAAGCTTGCAGGTGAGGCAGTTTAGAAGAAAGCAAAATTGATGTTGAGTTCCTGCTGCCGTAAAGTTTGTTTCTCCTCTTATTATAATAATAATTATATAAGAAAGTAGAATACTCAGTGAGCAGGTCAATTTTATCAGCAAGGGGATGCTTAGGAAAGAACACCGATGATGCTTGCTCCCAAAAAAGCTGAATGCCAGTGATATCCATCACTTTGAATTAGTTTATATGCTGGTGCCAGGTAGCATTGGCATAGTGGGTGGTATAAGAATAGGCTCAAGATGATAAAGTGTCATGTCATCAGTTTTGTGGTGGAGCTTCTGAAAAATTTTGTAGTTGCATTTTTCGTTTAGACACGGTTATGAGAATAGATACCAGCGGATACTGCAAGCCTCTGTTATTGTAACATTTCTTCTGACCCTTTCGGGACATCAGCGCCTCAGTGGCGTGGTCGGTATGGTGTTGGCGTACCACCTCGGTGGCCGCGAAATCGATACTCGGGCATTCTATTAAGGTGTGAGAGTCTGAGAGATGTGTATTTTTGGTGATAGAAGTTTACTCTCGACGTGGTTCGGAAGCCACGTAAAGCCGTTGGTCCCGTTGTTAAATAACCAGTGGTTCCATGCAACGTAAAAACACCATAAAAAAAAACTTTCGGGACATCAAGAGAAGTGTCAATTTTTAACCTTGTCTGGATGGGAAACTTCATGGCCCCCATTGACTGTGGTGATATATACATTTCTTGTCATTTCAGAGGCAACAAATAGTAAGCTAATCGAAATGAGTTGGTTCTAGTCTAGTTCCTCTGTATTGTCCTCTACATCTTATGTTTTCACTCATGCCCTTTCCCGTGGCTTTGTGCTTATTCACCAGTAAAACTGTGGTTGATATATAAACTTAATAACATGCGAAAGTTAATTCAGTGTCATAGGATACAAACAGTCTCCACACGCAAGCAAAATTATTTCACTCTTCAGTTACTACATGTGAATGGTATCTGGCCGTTATTCTCGTTCACTCGGAAAATAACTTGCAAAGCAGACATTTATCTGTACTTATTGTGATAATCAGTTAACTTCTTTTTTTCTAACCAGCGCCCAAAAGTGATTTGAATGACATTGGATTGTTGTGTTCATCCTGTGGCCCTTCTTAGGTTGTTTGTGACTGGCGTTGATGACTAATAGTTGTTAACGAGTTACTGCTTGAAGACATGACAGAGTATTTTCATCAGTTCAAGTGAAATGCACCAGTAACAAAGGCTCTTAATAGATTCAGAAAATGCCTTCATCATGTTGAAACTCCCTTTTCTAAAATGAAGAGCCAGTCGAATGTCTTTGTGGCTGTGATTATTTAAAATGACCAAAGTGGCGATAGTGAGCAAGAAGATTTTAGGTCATCATGTGTTGATACAGTGATTGTTGACAACCACTAAATGGTCTCAGTGGTGTTTTGTGGTGATGGTTGTCTGCGCATCAGTAATAAAAAGATGGCGGCAGCGATCATATTAGTGATGGCTTCCTTGGTGTCTGTTAGAGCCTTGGAAAACTCTACAGAATTGCTGACGAAGCCTCCTGTTGATAATTTAGATATCACAAGCAATGTAACTGAAGATTCAAACTCAGGTAAGTCGTTTGTAGCTTCGAGTGACGTGTTTTAGTTTTAAGCTGATATTTGAGCATTGTCAAAGGGTGACTGTGATTCGGTTTCTTAATGGATCTTAAAAAATACGTAAGATGAATTTTTTATTTTATAATTTTTATTGTTCATTTTTAGTAAAGGCTATATATTTGTAATATTGTTAGTGGGAGGCAAAAGAAATGTAATTTATAATGAGTGGTATGGTATGATGGTATATTTTTCCACGATATTCACGTACATAAAAGGTAGAAGTAGTAGTGCTGGTAAAAACAGTAGCATAGAAATCTGAAATAATGCTTGGGAAATGCTCTTATTCCTTTGGATTTATCGTATCCAGCGGTTTCTAGCATAAACAAAATGCAACAGAACAAGGCGGAAATCCACGCAGTGCCTGTATGCTTAGTCTGTCCTTCATAAATGAAGAGCAAAGATTACCAACACTAGTTTACTCCGCAGTAGGATTTACGAAGGGGAATAATGTTTGTGAATTAAGCGCATGCGTGTTTTTTTTTTCTAAGCAGAATGACATTTCTCGTCGGCTCCGTTATTAGTAATCAAGAACAGTTTACAGTTTTAATTTTGTTGTAAAGCTGAGCATACGTTTGATATGCCAGAAGTCGCAAAATTGACTGAGATAGCTTAAAATTTCATGTAATATAACCTTCAAGCAGGCGTCTAGTTTTTTTCCTCATTGGTCCTGACAGCTTTTTTCAAAAGATGTATGAAGTCGTGAGGTACGCGTGTAACTCTTTGAAGGATAGAATAGCTTACTGAAACTATTGCTAGTGAAGATATTTGACTAAGGAAGCCACTGTGTATTTTATATAGTATATCAATGAAATTTATGCAAACGCGTACAACTTTTTTGCAGGTATTACAGATTTGTCCTGCATTTTTTTTATGCATACACTGGTATACGTTTTTTGTATAGTATACTTTGATGTATGTTTCATGTTTACACATTGATGTTTTGGAGAGATAAATGTGCGTGTTTATATAAATGGTCAAGCCGGCCAAGACAAGCACTGCTGACGCAATCATCCCGCCACTTCTTAAGCGAAATGACGTCATAGCCCCTTGTCACCACCACTGTGCACACCTCGGCCTCGTTGCAAGAAGAAGAAGAAGAAGAAGCAGTCTCGCAATTTCGAGGCGGCTATTTCCCATTCGAAAAGACCTTTACATCACCCAGAGAGACGGCAGAAGACTAGTTAACAGCAGCAACCATACCATCTTCCCAGACCCATAAGGAGCACGAACGAACGTCTTCTGTTGCGTCATGTTTAACTGTCTTGAATTTTGCAAAGGGACTGGCCTATCTGCGTGCTAAAATCTTTCAAGATTATAATTTTATTCCTTCACGAAAACAACAACAACAACCAGATAATTGTTGTCAATGGGGCGAACTCCAGAGTGCTAACCTTGAGGGAAAAGCTTGGTTTTAGTTCCACTTGAACTTCCCCTCGTATGTCGGCATCGAGGCTGAGCATGTGCTACGAGGTCCAGAGGAAACATTGCCACACTCTCTACTATCTGTGGAGAGAAGTTCAGTCTTTAATCGCATCGTTTTCAAGAAAGAGAAATATCTTTTGGCCTTTCTCTTTCCTCCAACCTTTCTTCCCTTTTGCTCTTCCGTGTTTATGTTTTCTGCGAGCCTGAGCTGGCAAAGGGAGTTGGGCAGCACGTCCCGTCGACCTTTCCATTTAAAGCAGAGACTAGATCGGGTTGTCTCTTTTCTCTCCCGTTGTTATGATCAGCAGAAAGAAATGTATACATACAGACATACATACATCCATAAATACATACACACATATATATATTTATTCATGTAAATATATATATATATATATATATATATATATATATATATATATATTTATGTGTGTGTGTGTGTGTGTGTGTTCCCAGATATAAAGCTGCAAATACTGTTTAATGTCCAATTCACTGTGCCTTGGGAATATCTTACACCCAAGGGGAACTATAATTGATAAGTGCTTCTTCCCCCGCAGAATTTGAACCGTTGCCTGGTTTAGAAACAATTTCAGACCGTGGGGAGAAGCACTTATCAATTATAATTCCCCATGAGTGTAAGTCTCACAAGGTGTAGTAAATTGGATAGGAAACGACAAGGTAACTGTGTGTAAGGGACAACAGATATGTATGTATGTATGTATGTATGTATGTATGTATGTATGTATGTATGTATGTATGTATGGAATTAATCTATTTATTATGTATAATAATGGACAGAGCAGTAAAGATCGGAATTTTTTTTTTTTTTTTTTTTTTTTTTTTTTTTACAACGTTTCGGGAGGCTTTTCCCATCATCAGTTTCTTGCCACACTTTTCTTGGTATTATGCACTTTTTTTTTATCTATGTTACATTCCGAATTGTTGTTTTTATTTTTTTGTTACTTTTAGCTGAAGAGCGACTGCTATGTCACTAAATATTTCATCTACATATTAGCTATTTAAGTTCATTTTTAAGATTGTACGAATTGACTCTATGTTAGTCCTGATGATGCGAAGGGAGGCATGAATCGTTAGAGTAAATAAAAAATTAAATGATTTTTTGTCTCCTAGTCTCCCTTTCATTATATATATATATAATATATATATTATCTATATATATATATATTATATATATATGATATTATATCTATTTTAACCTTTTAAAGAAAGGTTGAAAAGGCCAAATAAAAGAACAATAGAAACGGCATGAAAATTTGAAACCTTGCTGAGTATTAACATGGCAATGATGACTGATCTTTCTCATCGTGTCCTAGGAACCACGAACTGATACGAGAACACGAACAACCAAGAAAATAGACTTCTTTTTATAGACAAATGTATATTGTTAGCAGAATTGCAGGAAAATCTTTATAACCAAAGAAAATTATTCGTTAAGTTTGTGATTTGGGAACGTATAAAACCGGATTCAATTGACGTAGATGTTTTGGAACGTGACATGCTCAAAGTAAATTACTAATTACGCTTAAAAGACAGTTATGAAGTTTAGTGTAAAAATTCGTTGAATACATGTGGGAGGAATAGAGGATTCTACCTTTACGTAGAGGATATAATTAATTAGACGCAGAAGGCAAAAGCTTCAGCAGCAAAAAGAAATTGTTACTTCAAGGAAGGAAATATGACGCTCTGTACAACAGACGTAATTGTTAAATATAAATTAAAATCAATGAAGCAATAATAGAAATAGCTAAGAATGCGTATATATCTACGTACGTTTTGAGAGAAAGAGAGAGAGAGAGAGAGAGAGAGAGAGAGAGAGAGAGAGAGAGAGAGAGAGAGAGAGAGAGAGAGAAACATGAAGAGGCGAAGGGGGAACTATAAATTTAAGTCTTGAGTTTATTTAACTTTATCATATAAAAGTTCTCGAAACTGCCTCAGCCTTCCACTCTTGAAAGGAGCCTCTTAAAGGAAAGAGTTCGTTAGAGCTCAGAGGAAGGTATTTATTTAATTTTCTCTGAATGTTCCGTGTCCAGGGTTACAGGATGGCTGGAAGCAAGACCTGTTTTGCTCGTCTGTCATTATTTGTGACTTTGAATGCAGAACGAGTTCCTCCGGAATGGCAACAAACTTGCTGATTCGCACTGTTAACTCGTAAACAGCCCAGGTTGTAAACTCCGATGAAAATAGAGGAAAAAAAAGTTAGGCGAATAATAACAAAGGACAGTTAAGTATCGCATTTAAGATACAAGGAAATAAGTTACAATTTTATATCTGTGCATATATCTGATTTATGTTATGTAATGCATAATATAATTATATATTATAGATATGTGTATGTATGTTATATAAATGTGTGATTAACTGCCATTTACCATGAATACGAACATGTTTACCTTTTTTATCTTTTGTCTTTGTAATTTTTATATTATGTATTATATATTATGTAAGTAAATGTATTTGTGTGTGTGGTAGGCTAATAATCACAGGAAGAGGGTGGACAGTATGTTTTCGAAAATAAATTAAGAATCTTAAATAAAATATTTTTTATGAAAACACCACTGAAGAAAAACGGAACAAAAAACTACCTAAAACTGGTTAAAGGAAAAAGAGATGTATAACTGTGTGTGCGTTTGTTTATTGCGTTAATGAGGTCTTTAACAGCAAGAAAAGCGAGAAGTGAAATCCCTCAGCGGGAAAGGGCGAGATTCAATGGAAAATGACAGCCTTAATAACACCCCACTTAGGAAGAAGACTCCCAAGGGGTAATTTTCACCAATTGGCTCATTCAAGAGTGGGCGCGATGCGTTCATGTTTTCAGTTGAAATGCAGAAGAAAAAAAGGCGGATTTTGCATTCTTTTTCATGTGAGGTACGTGTTTAGAATTCAGGGGTTGGCAGCCTCATGTTTTCCTTTCACTATGGTTCAAATTGGAAGGAAAAATTAGGACGGGATTTCATGCATGTAGGTAGTTCAGTTATATAATCGTGTGTATTTGGCCCATGCGCGATTGGCCTAGTTCTTAGAAACTTTCTTCATCATTGGGATGAAGAGATGGAAGTCAAACGGCAATCCAAAGAATGTTGGTATAGCAATGGATTTCAATGAATTACGTGATAACCAAAACCATGACAAAGTAATTTTGAAGCTTCGTTGTCATTGGCAGCTGCTCTCTCTCTCTCTCTCTCTCTCTCTCTCTCTCTCTCTCTCTCTCTCTCTCTCCTAATTTTTATTTTTTTATTGCCTTTGTTTAGTGTTTAATTATTGCCCTGGTTCATTTATGCATTCCTCAAGTGCTTATGTACTCCGTCTGTTACGGATTTCCCATCTTATCGCTCTCAAAAGATCAGAATTATCAGCCTCGGTTTTATCAGTACATATTTTGACGGGTGTATACAAATATGCTTGTTTTTTCTCGGTAGGCACACCCAAGTATTTTTAACAATGACTCTGTAGTGAGTGTGTGCGTGTGCGCCGCTATCTTTGCCCTCAAAATCCTTTTTCCTGGCTTCATTACGTGTGACCTTTATTACAGAAAGAATTATGTATGTTTCATGTGTGGACAGGATATATTTTTCTCTACTTTTTTTCTTATTTTATAGTGACAGTTGTCAAACTGCTTTTTTACATTAATTGCACGATTTGCGGAACAATTTTGAGGAGAACAAAAGCAAAAACCATGTGCTCGCCATGAAATTTTGATAAGTGTTCAGTGATCGACTTTGTAAACTAGAGACGTCCATTGCATTATGTGTGTCCCCCCACTGCCAAGCTGCAACTTCGGCATTGCACCAACAGAATTTTTTTTTATGGATGTCATAATATGGCATTGAATTTCATGGTTTCATGGGGGGGGGGACTTCATGTTGTGAATTCTTGGAGTGATGTCTGAGATGAACGACGTAAATCTCTACATGATTCGTTTTAGATTTCTTTAATTACTCTTAACGAATCTGACATGACGAGTTGAAGTGTTTTCGTGGTATGTAGTACACAAATATCTAAGAAAGCTTAATTACAGTGGAATTATTTTTCTGTTTTGGCCCTCTGTTTATGTTTTATTGGTTTAACCATCTTAGCAACGAATGAGATCGACTCCATTCTAACGCTGAAAAGCTAATGTCCTTTCAGCCCGGCCTAACTGTGACTGGCAACACGGAGATGAAAGTGGTATTATTGTAGCACGATATTACAAACTCTATCTTCTCTATGACATTCACAAAGATCCGGGAATGGAGTCCTGTGATGGTTTAGTGGGAAGACCTTCAAGTCGAGCGAACAGTAATATTGCAAGCAGCTTAGTTGTGAGTCATAAGGTTTCATTGAATATGCAATTCTAACTGCAACCATCATCGTATTATATTGCATACCGGAAAAGTAGAGGTTCGAGTGGTGTTCTGCCGTGAATATTCTTTTACTCTCTTTTTGGGAACGGCTGATTTCAGTTTCATATAGAACAGCAAAAGGATGATTTTGTATCTATCTATCTATCTATCTATCTATCTATCTATCTATATATATATATATATATTAAAGAAGACGTCTTTTGGGTACTTCTAGACTGTTGAAAATAGTCATTTACTTTAGACACAAGAAATCATACCCTGTCCACTTCATGGATTTATTAAGACTTACATATTTTAATTTTCCAACTATAAGAAGGTCTAAGAGAGAGAGGAGAGAAAAAAGAGAGAGAGGGGAGGAGAGAGAGAGAGAGAGAGAGAGAGAGAGAGAGAGAGATGAGGGGGGATGAAGGATGTCCTTGATACAGAGGGAAATGTGTAAATTTTCTTAAAATTAAATAATTGCCTCTCTTGTAACTTGAGATGTTTTCCACTTACTGGAATTCTTCAGCTGAAAATCGTCGTGCGAGCTTTAATTTATGGCCTGGCTATTAAGCCTTTCTCTCTCTCTCTCTCTCTCTCTCTCTCTCTCTCTCTCTCTCTCTCTCTCTCTCTCTCTCTCTCTCTCTAATCCAGCAGTTAAGATTTCTGTGGCAGTGACTGTTGTCATGTTTTCCTCAATTAATTGAAGCAACATACTGGTGAACTCACACACTCATGCATATATATATATATATATATATATATATATATATATATATATATTATCATATATATATATATATATATATATATATTATATATATATATATGTGTGTGTGTGTGTGTGTGTGTGTGTATGTACATATATATAATGTCTTAAGCATATCCCATTACCTTTTTAAAATTGGTATAGAATTATTTTTCATTCCAAGTACTACTAGATTGAGCGTCATCTTATGGACAAGGCGTATGTTTAAATTATAAAGCTCATTTTACTCTATATGTATTTGGATAATTATCATCAATTTAGGCGAAGTGTGAGGCGTAGACCAGAATTCGGAGTTACAAGTCAGGGGTGACTTTTATTTTGTAGCTCTCTTTTAGAATTTCCTCGGCTTTTAAGACAATAGAAGTGGCGGATACACGAAACGCTTTCTCGGTGTCATTTCCGGTATATTTATCCAATGTTAATTCATTCTTCGTGGACAAGTGCAGTCATGATTGACGTTATGTTTAGTTTATGATTAATGCATTTTTAGGGTCGTGACTTAATGTTTTCGCGTGGGTTTTTTTTTTTTTTTTTTTTTTTTTTTTTTAGAGAGAGAGAGAGAGAGAGAGAGAGAGAGAGAGAGAGAGAGAGAGAGAGAGCTGGGTCATGAGAGATAGGTTAGCTGTGCTCTTAGCATGTTTTGTGGGTCATAACACTTAAGCTGAAGTGTATCATATTTCCTTGAATAGTTTCCAGTGCAAGTAAAGTTCTTGTTGGCCTGTGCTCTGATCTACTTATGTAAGTAAACATACATTTCATAAGTTGTTTACATACATTTCGTGTAAGTTGTTTATCTTGTATTTTCAAGAAATGGTTTCCTATTTTGCAAGAGTATCGAATGAAAGGTCTGCCTTTGATAACAATCTTTCGCTTGAGCGAGATCAAATAGGGTTTGAGAACTAAAACTTGCGTATTCGGAGGGGGAGAGAGAAGAAAGAAGGGAGGAAAGAGGAAAAAGATCGTCGCTCCGAAGGCGGGATAAATAATGAGTAAAATGAAGCCGCCCACACCTTAAAGGTGAGCGCTCACCTGGCCTCCTTTCCACTAAATATTTAAGGGATCTCACTTTGCCCCGAGTTATCCCCGAGTCTCTTACCAGGAAGAAACTGCCGCAATTCTTTTTAAAAAAAATAACGCTCCCAGCGAAAAAGACCTTGGTGTTAATCCGGCATCGTTAGCGTAACTTAGTCCTTAGGTATTTGCTTTCATTGTTAGGGAAGATTTTCGTCTTGTGGCTTCTGTGGAAATCGGGTCACGGTGATCTTGACAAAAGTCACGCGTTAAATCGTCCTCAAATTGCGTTTGTTTGACTTTTCACCCCTGAAATGTCGATTAGATGCGTCCATTTTGGGAAATGAGCGTATTTATAGCTCGCTCATATAATCTATTTATATGCAAATAAGAAAGAGGGCGAAACTGAAATGCCGAAATTCAGGTTATTGATTAAAGTTGGGGCATCTGTCATGAAGCACAAGTACCGAGGTGCTATATGAGATTTCCTCTGACGAAAATGACTGCCAAATGATAAAGAAAATAACATTTAGTCACTGTAGATTCTTCATTATCCATGGCTGTTTATCATAGGTACACTTAAAAGTACCCCAGCGGAGTGCAGCATCTTAGTTCAGATCGCGACCCCTAATCCTGCTGAGCTGTGACGCTGGAGCAGAGCAGCAGCATGCACGGACAGGCAGGGGAATGGTTTGAAATTGCACTGCGCCACTGACCTTCAAGATAGGTCCTGTTGTTGTTACACGAGCCAAGTGTCACAGTTGTGAAGAGGGGTCTCTGTTGATGCTCTCGCTTGAAAAAAAAAAAAAGTCGTGAGGGGAGTTTTATTTTTAGGAACATATTTCTGAAGAAGAGTCAGCTGAGAAGTTTTATTCATGCTCAGAGTCACACAGTGATACTTAGAGACAACTGAATCCTTGTACTGAGAGTTTTTTCCCTCATGTCTTTTTTTTTTTTTTAGCATATAAATAAATCTGGCCTTTCATTTTGGGACGTGTTATTATTAAGGATTTTTATTTATAAACTGTCGGCACTGAAAATACGAAAGAACGATCGCTTTTTGTTAGTTATAATAAGAAAATGGATAATTAAGCTCTGTCTCAATTGCGTGGAGTCGACTAAGAATAGATCTTGAGCCAGGCCCGGTCACTTTCTTGACTTATTTAAATATAAGTCGCAATTTGAATGAAGAGAAAAAAGTCTAATGATAATTACGTGTTAATTTACCTCATGACACAAGAATCCTGTAGAAAGATAACGATCGGAAAATTGTACGTCTTCCTGTAATTTGCGCTTGAAGAGAAAGGGTAGGGTGACAGAAGCATTTGTACCTTTGATAGGATTTGAGGTTCATTTTCCTTAATAGGATTTGAGAGTCAGTTCATTTTCCGAAATGTAGAGACTGGAAAGGAAATTGAAGACGTAAATCATACAGTTCTTACAAGAGTCGACATGAGAGTAGGTTTTGTGTTGTTGAGGACGAGGCATGGGAGTGAGGGCCTGCATATTATTTTCATGAATAAGAGCGCATTATTTAGACCCAAATGTTTAATCTGGAGCATATTAAGATTGACGAATTCTATAAAAAAAATAAAATGTTAATATATGAAAGACGTTTGGTGAAACAATTTCTGTGCACTCGATGACTTCGGTAAAGTGAACCTTGAACATCAGTATGTAGGGATAACGGAAGGATTTATTTTTATCTTTTTATTGATGCCACCTATCAACCCGTAAGGCTTTACTGTTCGCTTGTTAAATAGGGTCAGATTTTCGGTCGTGGCAGTGCCGTTGTTACTTCCATTTTGTGACTTCATAGTCGAAATACAAAGTGCAAGAACTTTATCAGGCGAAGAACTTTATCAGGTGAATGTCTGCAAACAATGCCACATTTGCATTTGTTCGTACATGGCCGTCTGTTATGAATAAATTGCTACAGAGAATTTTGCATATTTCTGTTATTGTATTCCCATCCCAGGATATACGGAAATTAAACTTTCCACAAAATTTGTCCTCAGTTTTTCAAGTTATTAAACATCTAGTTAGTTCTTTTCAAATGTTAAGCGTAGATCATTGATGTACATTCGTTAAGTATCTCACATTCTTTACTACGATATACCGTTGCAGGAAGTAAATGCAAAGGTAGGAAATAGATGCGATTGAATTATTGGGCTGGGTTAATGATCGAATATTGCCATGTCACGCGATATTCACTTCAGAGGATAATGATGACATTGAATTTTCATACTGCTTCGCCATGGGTTCGGTTCACAGGTTAGGAATACAGAGTATTTGTCCAGACTTCTTTTCACTTCGTCAGTCTGGTGGAATGAACACGTAGATATCAAGATCCTCCGTTATGCGGTCAATATACCGACGAGGAAACGCACTCGGCCAGTAGTATCGTGCGTGATATCCAGCAAGAGGGGCTCCTTTTAGATCGATAACTGCGGACGATATTTCAGCATAGCAGAGGGAAGTTCGGGCAGCAGGCATTACACCTTGTAAGATGAAGATTTTTTTTTTTTTTTTTTTTTTTTTTATTGCTCTGTTGCATATGTGTAGACTTCTCTGTCGTGTACTGTAAGCTCTGTAGCGAGTAGCAAATGCATTCCTGCTTTCTGCTGACCTACGTCTCCTGAATTCGGGTTTTATTTTCTATCCCATCATATTCATTCATTTATCACCTTTTCCTATAACTAGTCTCTCTCTGCGGGGGTAATTTCCCTTTGGAGCCCTTTTAACTCTGTAGGGTTATCAGCTGAAGACTTAAAGGACAGAAATACAATGCTTGTAGATTTCTCTGTTGTCCATTATAAGCTTTGTAGGCAATGTGTAAAATTCTATGTTGTCTGATTGTATGATTGTATATCCGTTGTATGTGATCGTAATTTCACAGTTGGAAACTGGTCCTTACAATCAGGAAATCATTAATCACAGTAACTTGTGTTTCCTCGAGAACTGATAAGATTACACGACATACAGGTGGGGAAACAAGATCAATACATTTAGGGAACAGCAGATTAGAATGTTTTGCACAATAGCAGTTCTTCACGCAGGCAATCAGTAGTACTTTACTGATCTGTATCACAATGATAATAAATGCTTTGGGGGTTAATTTAGTAGAGGTGATAATGTTACAGATCAGTCTTCATGTAATGTCTTCCCGAAGAATCAGTGCCTACAGCTACGGTTTTTCTTTGACTGCAAAATTCTGTAGGAACAGAGAGAAGATCGTCATTAAAGAAGCGGTACCCATCTGCAGTAGAGTCATATGACGGTGCAGTTTTGTGGAACCATACGGGCATTTACAATATAGCTCCATAATTGAATACACATTTAGTATGCGAATCAAAAGTTTTGTTTTGCGTTGGCCCCGTATAAGGTAGGAAATACTCAGTTGATAGACATGAGAAAGAATTGTCTTATTTTAGTCCGAGCGTTTAACAGCGATAAATGCGTAGCCAATCGGGTGGAAATAATTCGGCGTATTGTGGTCTGAATACAAAATACCTTTAGCTGTGACATTTGTGGATTTAGTAGCATTATACAACTTTTTGATGTCGTCTATAGGCAGCTGGAATGTGTAAGCATTTGTGTGGGATGACAGAAATTTCCGAACCCCTGCTGTAGTTGGCAACAAAAATCATGGTTTATGTAATGTATATAATGAAACTGCTGTCTCAGCACAGAAGATGTATTCTCCAAATTTACCTCGGCTTTTGGGTGTTTTGTATTCTCAGAGTGCTCTAGTTAGGTAATAAGTCATATGCACACGGTTCATAGTAATTTGGATAATCATAGTTAATACAAAAATTACTAAGAAATATGCTTGTAAGTTTTTGAAAAATTTTACCATTTTTATTGACTAATAATCTACACACGCACGCCCGCACACACACATGCATATATATATATATATATATATATATATATATATATATATATATAATATGTTATATATATATATATAAATATATATATATATATAATAATAATAATAAGGAACCCACACAAATGGCCAAATATAGAAATAAGTATATATTTCAGAGAGAGAGACAGCAGTCTCGAAATATAGTACTTACTTTCTATATTTTGGCGTTTTTATGGGCTCCTCCTTTTATTAGATGGGATTTTGTTTTTAACAGAACGTTTATATCATAACACATGTATATACATACGTGTGTGTGTTTATTATATATATATATATATATATATATATATATATAATATATATATATATAATATATGAAATTGTAATAGCCACAATGCCTTCTTAACTTCTCAAATTCTTTGCCCATTTTTCTGATAAGTTTGTCACTGCAAAGCCTTGAGCTCCAACTTCAAGAAATATGAAGAAATTAACCCAGCGAACCATAATCACCTTGTTTCGTGATTACGTATTGTGGGTTCGTTTCCTGCTACCGGACATCATGATCGTTTCCCGCTACTGGACATCATGATTTCTTTCATATTTCTTTGAACTTGGAGCTCAAGGCTTTGTAGTACAAAGCGTATCCAAAAAAGAAGCAAAGAATTTGAGAAGTTGAACGATTTATATATATATATATATATATATATATATATATATATATATATATATATATATATATATATCATTCGAGCTACAAAAGTCCTTTAATATCTAGTTCGCTCTACCTCAGAATGATATATTTTCATATATGTACCAACGGGGAATTTTTAGTTTAATTTTTCGTTCCCCTCATGGGTCGAACCACTGTCCAACGGACAGGAACGAAATCAGGACCGACATTGACGTTATCGACTCGGCTAACATGTCGGTCTTAATTTCGTTCCTTTCCGTTGGACGGTGGTTCGAGCCCATGAGGGGGACGAAATTATTATCAACTAAAAATTCCCCTTCGGTACATAAATGAAAATTTATCAATTCCGAGGTAGAGCGAATTAGATATTAAAGGACATTTGTGTTAACTCGAATGATTTATATGAATCACGGTGATGTGATAATTATTCATATACATATATATATATATATATATAATATATATATATATATATATGTGTGTGTGTGTGTGTGTGTGTGTGTGTGTGTATAGGTATGTAATATATAAAAGCAAATAAGTAATTTGACAAATGATTAGTTTCTTTAAATATTTGTTTTCCTGTCAGTGTTAGAGCTTGGAAGTGAAGTTGTGTTGCTAAAAATCTGTGTCATAGTCTGGAAATCTTTACCGTCGATGTTCATCATTATAGCTCGAGAACTGCATAATGTGAGCTTCTCTGTAAAACCTACGAGGAAATCGCTCTTTAGTGTCACTAATTTTATATACTTGTGTTCATTCGAATGTTGCTTTTAGACTACGTATTCGTAAAGCAAATTGCCAGCTCTCTCTCTCTCTCTCTCTCTCTCTCTCTCTCTCTCTCTCTCTCTGTCGTAAAAAAGTGCAAAAATCGATGAGTCCGGAGCGTGAATGCCTTATGCGAGGGAGCCAGACGAAATATTCATAGGATGGCTAAAGGTAGTCACTGGCCATGGGAGCTGGGAGGTCTTCAAAGCTGGAATGTTCGTCTTCTCCTGAAACTTCTTCTTTCCGGTTATAAGTGAACGCTTGGTGGTGGCTCTCTCTCTCTCTCTCTCTCTCTCTCTCTCTTCTCGTTAGGGGCTGTTTTCCCTTCTCCCGTCTCATTATTATTGGTGTTGTTTTAAATGCTTTTTTTATAACTGGAAACTTCTTTTCTAGTCACTGTAAAATTCTTTTTAGTCGTAGATGTGTGTTTGCTTATTCATTTCTTGTAACGATATATTTACATAACCTCATCAACGTTTGCCTTCGCGGTGATGCCTGGCCACCATTGAGGTCAAGGAAATAATGAAAAACTGGCTAGATTTATTTCTCATCTTCTACGGCACAGTCATAGTAATTGTGTGTGTATATTATATATATATATATATATATATATATATATATATATATATATATATATATATATATATATACATACACGTTTTCCCCTCAGACGTGAAGGGTCCGCAAGGTGGTACCCAACCGGTTTTCGGCGGGTCCACTTTGGGATGAAATTGGGGCCGTCGCGGATGTTCGCGGGATGTATGAACATGCGGCATGTTGTATTCACGGTCCAGTTAACCCCAGTGTAAGATTAGCTCTCATAATCCTTCTGTTAATATTTACATTTTTCTCTTATATAGTTTCCAAGGATAACAAAAAATGCACTTAACACCATAGTATTTTTAGTTGTCATTTGCCTACTGCAGTTCGACGTAAAAGCCCTTATAATGTTATAAAACGTTTTAATTAACCGGTAGGTAGTGAATTACACGGGAAATGATGTCATTTGACGCTGTGTTATCGCCTGCTTCCAAGCACTGAGTCTTGGAAATTAAACTTTTATAAATATGATCATAAATTACAACCTCGTTGCTCTAGAGTTTAATGATTACAATATATATATATATATATATATATATATATATCATATATATATATATATATATATATATTGTATATGTACTATACATATACATACTCGCAACGCTTTTACCTTCTCCTTGGAATATATTTTATGAATGCAAGCACGAATTATTCATGGGCCACGTTTACAACTTGGAAAGGCCAGCCTGAACATGAAGCGAGAGGAAGTACAATAGAGCCGAAATTAAACCAAGTCAGGTAAACACGCCGCACTTGGCTGAAATGCTAGACACGGGCCAAAGGCTGCAGACTTGAAAAAAACAGTTCTACGTAGCAGCGGAGCTAACGAAACTAATGAGAAACATGTATAAAGGGGGGAGTCATGCATACGTAAAAGTGAACATAGTTGAACATAGCTGTAGGCGCTGTAGGCAGACACAAACGCATAAACTATAATTAAAAATTATAAAACCAAATCTTTGCTCAGTGAATTATGCATCAAAGGCGCGCACTTACTCGTGAAGGTTATTTTTTGCCTTGGTGTGAATACTTCTGCAGCACTTGCCGAAATATTGAAATTCATTTCCTTCGTGTAATATCGCTCGCTGAAAAAGCTAGATATATATATATATATACATATATATATATATATATATATTAACATGAAACTATTACCAGTTACATTCTGTTGCATTATTAGGCTCATTATTATTGTCACTTTGATTAATGCAGCGCTTTGATAACCCTCAGACAAATTGAGTGTGTCAAATTTAGTGAATAGGAGATTCCTGGAGTGTCTTTGGCACAAGGCTGCGCGCAAGGAATCTTTTAAAACAATACCGTCATTGCAAGGACGTCCCTTTTGACCGGTTTTCGTTTCCACAGACACACTGAGATCAGATGCTGAACTGTATCTCCTCTTGTGTTCTCGAAGAATGACGTGTAATTCTATTGATATATCGTCCCCCTTTCGTGTGTTAACACGGCTATGGTATTTCCAAATTGCTTAGTAAAGTTTCGCACTGGTATGCAGTGAATTATTAAAGAAACTCAGATTATAATCTGTGGAGGCCCCAAAGGTTAGCGTTTGTTGTCCTTAGAGGCCAGAGGTCGGACGCTAAGTGTCAAGGGTCATCTGGTCTTGTGACGATTCAGGTTTTGTTGTTTTTGGCGCAAGCGATAAAATGTAAGCTCTTTATCCTCTACTGCGTCTCTTCCTGTGTGTATACCATATACATATATATTATATTGTTTTCTATATTATAATATATATTATATCTATATATATAATATATTACATATATATAATATATATATACTGATATATATATTATATAATATCTATTCACACGTATACACACACACACACACACACACATATATATATATATTATATATATATATATATTATATATATATAATATATGCATTAAGCTACAAATGTCTTTTAATATCCAATTCGCTCTGTTTGTCCGCTGGTTCGAATCCACGGGAGGACGAAATTATTACCTACTAAAAAAATTCCCCTTCGGTTAACATAATTAATTCCGAGGTAGAGCGAATTGGATATTACAGGACATTTGTAGCTTACTGCATGTATATGAATCACGGTGATGTGATAAGAATTCATATATATATATATATATATATATATATATATATGTATGTATGTATGTATGTATGAATATATATTATATCTCACACGAGTGTCATGTCATATATAGTTCATTAATTCCGAGTTCAGTCTATCACTGGAATTCTTTACCCCAAAGTGAACTTGTATAAGCCCTCTTGCCCTGACCTTGACTGGTCCCCCCCCCCCCCCCAACGTTGAACCAGTTGTCATTGGTTTAACTTTTCAATCAAAATCCTACCATATAACCTCTCTGGTTATTGTGATTATTATTTAGAAAAATAAACTCCACTGACTTTCAATTCAAGCTTCCAAAGAATATGATTTTATTGTATAAGTAACGTTGAGCTTAGTTATACAGTCGCCTCGATCACTTTCATTCGTATGCAGAGGAACAAAAATCTCTCTCCAATTCTTTCAGAACCTTTCTCTCGTGCAGACATATTTTTCAATCCTCGGTCTGTAACTCGTCACAAAACCACAATTGTACCGCAGCACCTCACTTGTAATTCCCATGAAGTCCAGGTGTCTTCCATTCTTCATCGCGTTAATTACCGTCATTACGTTCTCAGCGGCATTTTCCACAAGCATTCTCTAACTTTCACTTACTTCCATTCTTGCATCACTCATCTGTGCCTATCATCTGTCGTAGTAAGCGAGTAAAAGACCAGTAAGCATTGTCTTCCTCCTCCTCGCCTCCTCCTCTCCAATCCTCTCGTCTCAGCTCTACCTCCCTCCCGTTCACGTCTCTCCTTTCTCGATGCTCGTATCATCCGTCTCTCTCTGCTCCTCTCCTCTCTCTCTTCTACTATATTCTATTATATTATATAAATATTATATATATTCTTTAATTTATAATATATTATCATATCTAGATATATGCCTGCATACATTCTTACAGAAAGGAAGACAGATTTTTAAAAGATGTGACCATAAAATATTAAGATTCGTAACCCGAGTATTACTAATGATTGATTGGATGAAAGATTTCTCCAAATGCTAAAAACAAGACTGAGATCGCCAAGACTTGAGAACTTTGTGAGAAGGGACAGAGGGCAGCTTCGTCAGGAAAGGAGTAGCAGGACGAAGAAGACCAGCAGGAAGGCCGCCCAGGAAATCGTGAAACGGGGATCGATGAAGACCTAAACCAAATAGGAGTTCAGGCAGAAAGTGCACAAGACAGATGAGAGTGGCGGGACCTCATTTCACTTCTAACCCAACAGAGGGGAAAGGTTGGCGTAAAGACGTTTATGGTGATGATGATAAATGCTTTTCAAGAATTTTCACGGATGGACACATTGCATTCTCGCGTGACTTGAATGTGAACCTTACAGGGACATTTTGTTTTATATCATTTTACAATGCTTACGCTCTCCAAATTATTCACATGTATTCTGAGTATGTCCCTTGATAAAGCATTCAACGTTGAGTTATTGTTTTATCAGTTCATGCAATAAACGCTTATCATAGATCACTGCCATAGAAAGTGTTTAACTACGGTGCTTTTATGCTTAAGGTGCAAGGGGTGGAGAGTGACTGTATAACTTACTTCCTTGTCACATTTATTGAAGACACATTTAGAATTTAATCGCATGAGAAATTGCATTATCTAGTAAAGGAATATTTGCAGAGAGGGAGATTAAATGAATGAGATGTCCAGTATTAATTGACGAAGGATATTTATGTCAGCTGTATAATCTGTCTGAAAGTTTGAATGCCTCAATGCTTTGATTTTTTTATGTAAGGAGAACTGGGGAATGTGCCGTTATCTAGGGTCTTTTTTTAATTGCTCATCTATTTGTCTTTGAATATTTAAGGCTGCATCTTTCACGCCCTCTCTGAAAATAGCCCTAGATTTGATGGGTAGCAGTGATTGCTCAGCGCGAAAATATAGGTCAGTCATTTTTCTAATCACACTTGTTAATTAGACGCCAGTTATTGGTTTTCCTATTGTTTTCGAAAGAGATCGAGAACGATTGTTTCCATTTTGATAACACATAATCCGTAAGCATAATTTTACTTGTTAGCAGAGATTAATTAATTGTTAATCCGCTCCGAGCGATATTTTGTAAGGCATTTTAAGATACCCGATATAGGAAAAACAAATGGGTCAGGATGGCTCTTCATAAAATGTAAATAAACGTTCCCTGTTTTCATTTTCAGAGTAAACATTTCAGTTAATGACTGTCTTGCATGTTGGTCACTCCGACCACACCCTCATCGCTTTGGAAGAATTGAAATAAAAAGCTCCAAGGTGAAGCTAGTGTAAACGTATAGACACGATAAAAAACTAAATATTGTAATTGTCTAAAGGAAACAATAGGGGAGAGAGAGAGAGAGAGAGAGGTGAATGAAGTAGATTGTCGAAGAACGTGCTGTAACAAGAGGCCGTCGATGATTTCTTCAAGCGGAAAGATTTATCCGTGTTTTTATAGTGTCAGGAAATTGCAGCTAAACTTACTCCCGATGGTCGATTTACGAAGATTTACGAAGAGATGACGAGTCAAGTTACTGAGGCGTTAGGTAACTAACCGTCTGACAAGTCTCATGGATTGGTTACAAAGGTTTCAATACGAACTAACAAAGGAACATGCATAAATGCGTGCATCATGCATTTATGTATATATATATATTATATATATTGCATGTGTGAGTGAATGAGATTGAACGAAGGTAATCCGTGTAATGGTTTTGTTCCGTGACTGTTTGAAAAGTTGTGATGATGGCCGGCTTCCATGTTATGAGCCCTTTTTATGGAGATTAGTAATATATTAACGATAGCAAAAATGTATCGCTTTTATATTCTCTGTCTATAAGCTTTTAGCATCATATATTATTAACGTTCTTTCGTATTTCCTTACATCTGAGTGAAGGTAGCAAGCATATTTGGTTTGCATAGACGGGTAATCTCTTGTGTTATTTTCCAGTATGGAAGAGTGTTTGGTTTATTGTTCTGTCTCTCGCCGAGACGATTAAATAGTTTTAGGTTTACCCGGTTAGCATTCTGTATCTGTATCGACGGATTGAGCATCTATCTTGTCTCGTTTTTGCAAGGACTCATTTAGAACATTGGGGAAGCTTTTCAGTGGCGTATGGTGAGAGAGATTTCATCGATTCATATTAATTATGTCATCATCTTCAGTTTGATAGCTTGTTACCTAAGATATGTAAGGTGATTTCCTCTGCTTCTCTACAAGAGCTGTCCGACCATGTAATCTACTCTAGGAATTTGTGTACATACGTCAATCATTGAAAAGTAGAATTGATTTTCTGCGTCATTTCTCCTCGTTTTCCGTGTGCAATGGAAGGAGAGAAACTGTTTCGCTGTTATGAGTTTTTTATATTAATCTTTTATCTGTGGTCCTGAGAAAAAAATTACAAGTTACATGATAAAAGCCAATGAACTCTTATTTAGTGCCTGATTTTTTCTCTTAGGTGTTTGTGGTTCAGGATTCCTATTTGATAAAACAAAATATATATTGGTCTTTTGAAGCAGCTTCACTGTAATTTGATGTAACTTTCCTTAGTTTGGGACTCCTCCGCTCGCTTCTATAATCCTGTACTGAAATACTTTGTATCTTATTTTAGGGTCTGTGAATACGACTAACGGAAAATCCTTTTATATATTACTACTGTAGCCTCACGTAACATATTTTCTCTCGCTTAGTTTTTGGCTCCTTTTTTTATAGACATCTGTAAAATAGATTCTCTTATATCTGCAAGCAAAGTTCTCTACTTATGTTTGTTTAGTATTCATCGAGATCGTGGTTTTCATTACCATGTACTGTTTATCTTGATTCGTACTCTCTCTCTCTCTCTCTCTCTCTCTCTCTCTCTCTCTCTCTCTCTCTCTCTCTCTCTCTCTCTCTCTCTCTCTCTCTCTAGTTTTTTTCTTTCTTTCTTTAAATTTTCATCTGAAAGCCCTTATGGAGAGTCAACAGACTTAAAATCCAAGAGGGCTCCAAAGTGAAATCAGACTGGAGAGAGAGAGAGAGAGAGAGAGAGAGAGAGAGAGAGAGAGAGAGAGAAATATGAAGGAATAGATAACAAAACCAGTACACCTGAAATTCAGGAGACGCCAGCAGAGTGGAGGAACGAAATAACTCATTGCTTAAGCAACTACACTAGGCAAACTATTCCACATTTTAGTTGTAACCAAGATAAAACCCCTGCCATTCTTATAAAAAAAAAATTAAGAAAATCTGTAGTGCTTCTTCCAAACGTCATCATAACAACATTTAAATCTCTTAATTTCTGTGTTTGTGTATCAAACTAGTTGCTCTCCCGACTACGTAGTCGCCCCCTAGATTCAGTCTCATCGAAATGATTGATTTCTGTCAGAGAAAGTGCCAGGCCTTTATGCGGGTATGACAAACAGTTTGTTTGTTTTTTATTTTATACCTGGCTATTCATCTATTCCATTTCATGTAAACCATATGGGAAATGACCGTCTTCCCTCTCGTAGGGAAACTTTCCTTCGAGAAACTAATCCAATACCCCATTGAGCCACACATATCACCCTGTCACCACTGTCATCGAGCTTGTTGCTAGTAAAAGCTCTGTTTAATCTGGTGCCACCTCTCTCGGACGCGTGTGACTCCTCTGCCTCGTATCCCACAGCTACGTCTCCCCTCTTTCGAATCCTCAGGTACCCACTCCTCAGAACAAAGGAACAGAAAATCATTTGGTAGCGCGACAACATCTAATAAATTGTAATCGCACACTCTTTGGAAGTTCTCTCTCTCTCTCTCTCTCTCTCTCTCTCTCTCTCTCTCTCTCTCTCTCTCTCTCTCTCTCCTTATTTACTGTCCATATCATATATCGCTGGAAGACAAGCTCGGCCTTCATTAACCTGTTCTTTGTATACATACGCATTGCCATCAGTATCTTTTCTTTTCTTTCTGTGCATTGTTTGCCGTCTATTACTATTTCATTCATAAAGCAAGTTAACGGTGCAGCCCTTTATTGCAAAGAGGTTTTAGGTAACAAGACTATATGATTAGAGGAATGGGAGTTTGCTTTGATATTATGTAAAGGAAGGAAGACCGAGATTTCTTGGGAAGAGGAAGAACAGTTAGCTTTCCTGGTGAAATGATACCCAGGTTGAGGAGGGATTAGTTGGTTGTTTGCTTGTTTTACCCTGCTGGCTCTTTCCTCCTCTTTCCTCTGTTGCTTTGTGTGCCTTACATGTCCCCGGGTTCGTTGTTCCCTCGTTGCCATCCTCAGAACCCTCTCTCTCACATTGCAGGAAGGATAATGTGCATATCCTTAGAATCATTTAGAAACTATAGTTTTTGTATTTGAAATTTTCATGCATCACTTTTGCCGATGTGCTTGTACAGGGCAATTCATGAAGTTGCAGATGATGATGATGATGATTATTATTATTATGATTATTAGTTAATTATTATTGTAAATATTTATTATTTATTAGTTATTATTAATTATTATTATTGTTTATTATTATTAAATGTGATGGTAAATAGAACAAATATGGAAGATACTGAGCGTAAGATACAGATATACATTATTCTGCATTTGGGAGTCTATGGAAAGGCAAATGAAGAAAGACTTTTAGAAGTTGTATGCACTCCTGATATCCTAAGAAGCTTTAAACGTTAATGAAAAGCGACTTAAGTATCTCCCTTTTTGCCTTATTTTCGAAATCTCTTCAATATATGTATATATATATATATATATATATATATAGTATATATATATATATATATATGTGTGTGTGTGTGTGTGTGTGTGTAATATATATATATATATATACATACACAAAAGGATGGAATATATGCATGTATATGTATGTGCATGTACGTATGTTTATGAAGATCATTTCGAAAATCAGGGCGAAAAGGGATATTTCAAATGCATACACACACACCACCACACACACACCCACACACACACACACACACACAACACACACACATATATATATATATATAATATATATATATAATATATATATATATATACATATATACATAATGTGTGCGTGTTCTTGTGTCTGTAAAGATTCATGTAAAAACACTATTTCTGAGCAGAGAGGAAATAGAAGTGCAACAAATGTGAGAGCAAATAATGATGAGTGATACAATGTCTTGGAAGTAATAATGAATTGGCGTTTCATGATCCAAGACGCATCGCAACTTTCGAGGCGCCATCATGCTATTTGTGGTCTGCTCAAGTGATCAATATGCAGACAATAATTGACGTACATTCGACCTTGGGCGCTCTGTTTCTTATTCTTTTCATTTTTTTTAAGTTGCTAATCCTCCTTCGGGAATTTCTGAAGACCTTTGGCTGTCGCTCACCTCTTGACAAGTCAAAAGCCTTTCGACAGGTTCTGGTGTGAGTCCTTGTTTGTCCGAATTCTCAGTCAAGTATTTTCCAGTGTCATTTTTATTTGAATTTTTTGGGGCTAGAGATCTGAGGTGTTGAGGGTATCCGAGGATTTCTGTTCCAGGAAAGATAGAAGATATCTGGTGAAAGTGGAAGGAGGTGAGAGAGTATTTGATTGACTACTTTAGTTGTATGATAGGTTTATGATGCGCCGTCTGCTCCTCTGTTTTATGTGATGTTCCTCGTGTTTTTAATCTCACCTTTATGTTTTCTCACCTGTCATTCATGACTACACTCTTGCCATAACCAAGGTCCATATATCAACTTTGGCCTTAACTATCCTTTTTCTTTAATAGCATGCAAATTATTTTTTTCTTTCCTCTCTAACTCTACTTTTCGTTTATTCTTTCAACGCGAACCTAATCATTGCTTTTGTATGGTAAAATTGCGCTTAGCGTCATGTAATTCTATGTTGTCTCGTCGTATTCATAATGGAGTTGAATCAGAGACCTCATGTCGCAGCTTATCAGTGGCCCACTTATTATTTGCAACTCATATTCATTTTATCTACAGTAAAATATCACTGCTTCTTAGTCAGATATGAAAGAGCGTCGTTTTGAAGAGATTTTCGAGTGCCAACGCCTCTTCAGCCGTGTTGTACTTGACACGTTTTTACATTGAAACTGATTTTGTTGTGGAGGTCGCCAGATCTTCAGTGTGTCGATGCGATCTGTTATTCTTGTCATTTTCCTGAAAAGTGTGTTTGGTCGCCTTCACTTTTGTTCCCATAATCTTCTGGGTTTGTTAATGATGCTGGTTTTTCGTCGCCAAGAATTTTTTTTACTTTTGTGCAGCGTTGTCCTTGATTTTGGCCGTTTATGATCGACTTATAGTGCATCACCTTTGCCCCATGAAATTCACATTCCTTGGTTCTTAAATGTAAGATTTTCCTAACTTGAGTCATTCGAATTCTGCTGCTGAGAAACCATCGTTAAGGATAGATATTAGGATGCTATTTTCTTCCCCCTAATTGCCACTTGGAAAAGTTCAGGGCGCTTTCAGTAGTGCAAATGGTGAAGTTGGCAAATGATTCTGTGTATGAAGTTCGTATGATTTGTCTTTACATTGGTGCTGCTTTTGCCTCTGTTGATTGTGAGACCCTTTTTTCAAACTTGAACAGAATGGAGTTAGTAGACTGGCTCTCAGTATAGATTGCAGAAAATAGTTGTTTTGGACACTACAGTGATTGCAGTAATGTAACCCATGGTGTTCTCCATGGTAATGCTCTTGACATATTATTTTTTGTATTGTATGCTCACGAAATGTACATACTTCGCCCTTGAAAACAAGCTTATTACTTTTGCAGATGATGTTATTCTCTCGGCACCTTTTGGGTCTAGATCTGTTGTGGCTGAATCTCGAAACAGAGATGTAGCATAATTAATGTTCAGTACACATTATGCGGGATGGGGTTTGGCTTTTGTGTCTCCTTATGTGGAAATAGACAGAAACAAGTGATGAGGAGCGTTTCGCGACGTCCCTTTGTAAATTTTCTCAGTGCATAGGAGGTGTTTTTTATGTATTTATGGATGACTTATACCACTTTATTGCTTTTTTTTCGTCTGTGGCTTTAAGCTAACCCCTCGTAGCTTATGAGATCCTTTATGCAAAGGAAATTGAGGCCAAGTCGAGATATTACTTAGTGCTCGTTTCAGTCTTTCTCGCAACTGCTTCTGTTAGTTGTAATCTTGACAACTTTGTAACTTGACCTCTCACTTCGAACTAGGTCCAAAGAAAAACGATCCTGATTTCATATTTAGCTTATCTTTCTGTGTTGATTTAAATATCCTGCATTCGATTACCTCTGCGAAAAGTATAGCAATACCCTCGTGATTTGCAGGAGCTGTTGTAAGTTTTGTAGGACTTCGGCAAAGTTCAACCATGTTACGACGAAGTTTAGGAAATTTAACAAAAACGTGAGAGTTCCGTATGCACTATGTTTTATATATATATATATATATATATATATATATATATATATATATATATATATATATATATATATATATATATATATATCATATATAACACTTCTTTTTCCTCTGTAGAGCGGATGGCACCAAAAGGCTAAATTCCTCCTGTTTTCAACACCGTTTTTGGATGTGATTGCTAGCCCTTGCCCTTTTTCTTGAGTCCTAGCGGTCTCTGGTATCCATTTATATATAGTTCGACTGGTCCTACAGTTACGTCAGATGCTTAAAAAATAAAAAAAATCACAGTAGATGTACGTGACTTCATTAAATAAGCGAATACCACAGGAAAATGATAGTCATTTTCCTGTGGTATTCGCTTATATATACAGATAGATAGATAAGGAAAGATTCCCTCATTTATTCCATGTCTAGGGATCTGCTATTTGGGTAAAGGAGGAATCGTATGTTGAGAAATCTTTGAATATCTCTGTATAAAAGCGTTACAATTCACAGCGATTTCGTTATCCATCTTTTCAACGAGAGCGGAGAGAACCTTGGCAGGTCTGACAAAGAATAGGTAGTGATTAGGGTAACGGCAGATGGTTATGAAATTATTCTTGAGTTTGAGTCTCCCTGAGTTGCATGGTGATCGATTGTGATATCATCAAGGAAAATTGTTTTTCTCTCTTTCGTCAAATGAAATCTATATTTAGGATTTCTTTTGTTTAGACTTTCTTTTGTTTGATCATGTAAGGTATTTCCTTACAACGATACGGTTATGAAGACTAATCATTCGTCGGTCTGGAAGCCTTATCGCGCTGACTTTGATTAGAACAGTTGCTTCAAGGTATTTCTCTCTCTCTCTCTCTCCTCTCTCTCTCTCTCCTTTTGTCGATATTTGTTGCGAAACCCATTCAAGCTGTTTGTCAGTTTGCGTGACTTTCTCAGGTGTGTCTTATCTGATTGGGTCGAGAAAGAAGGGGGAGGAGGTTCTTGAGAGGGAGGGGCCGTGGGGGTGGGGTAGGGGTGAGGTTATCAAGAGGCATTGGCCACGTACAGCAGCTTAGTTGCACCCCTGTCCCGTTTCCCCTGCCCCAACCCCTTCCCGGCTGCGTAACATAACACTCTCACTAATCCTGTGGGTGGTGGTGTTGGCATTCTTATCTTGTGGTTGTTGTCGTTGCTTTTGTTGCCATTGACTGCTGCTGCTGCTGCTGTATCAGTTATCTTCTTGAGAAAGCGAAGGAAGGCTTCTTGCCCAACAGGAACTGCGTCACTCTTCTTCTTCCTCCTCCTCACTTCTAGATGGAGGCTACTGATGGCCTCATTTGGGTCTGGGCCTCCTTTTACAGATTGATTTTTATCCCCTTTCCTTTCTTCCTGTTCCTCTCCTTCCTGGGACACAGATCCGATTCGCCACAGACGTCTGGCAGTGCTGTGTCCCTTTTCCGAAACTCGTTGAAATGCAGCTTTCACGGGTCACTGCTGTTTTTTTTAACCATCGCTTCGACTTGCAGTCTCGTTGAAACTTCAATTATAACCAAGAGAAGACCATTTTAAGGATAGTAAATATATGTATGTATATTAGTTTTATCACTTACACAATTGTTCTGTGCACTAATGCAATTACTAACAGGACCTCATTGAAACTGGATGGTATCAAGCGGAGATATTTAATCGAAAGGAAATTGCAAGTTTTCCTGGAGTAACCGTCCGGATACTTGACAGTCAGGACTGTTATAAGTCCAGGAAAGCTTGTAACTTTTTTGTATTAAAGTGTCTTCGCTTGGTACCATCCACTTTCAGTGAGGTCCTGTTAGTTTATATATATCATACATATGTGTATTATATTTGTATACACTATATGTGTGTGCATGCGTACGCGCATTATTAAATTTACAAAATTTATGCATATTTGCCATAAATACTGATAGAAACAGATATGAAATGGTAACGATCTCTAATATGGTTTTGACAGTATATTTGTCATAATAATCTCATTCTGTTGTTATTATTTTTGAATTAGGACAAAAATGTTAGTCATAAAAGCATTAATAAAAGAGTTTGCTATAAAATCTCTTTTGTTTAGAAATACAATATTTAAACGTTGGAAACCGTTCCAAAAGCATGATGGTATATTTCAACAGAAGCATAGATTTGACTGGCCCGCTGGAGTAGTGGTCAGTGTTGTGGAATGCCACTCAGATATCGCGGGTTCGCGTCTCCTCCAGGGCGATAAACAATTACTGGCTCTGTATCATGATCAGTTACTGATGCAGTGTAGGGTCTGCGGTAGGAGATTGAAACAAGTATTCTTTGGAAGCTTGAATTTCAATTCATTAGTCCTTGTGTGCTTATTCCATGTAAATAAGTTTCATCCACTTAAATAATAAAAATATTTAGACATTCGGAAAAAAAGGATATGATTCTCTTAACCACAAAGAAAAGAAAGAAGGATCTTATCTTGCGCATAATGTCTCCTAATTCCTTCAGGTCTGTAAAGTAAGTGAAGGATAGACACAGGAACCTTCCTCTTCCTTCTGATGAGGGAGATTATACTTCTTTCATTTTGCATCTTTCCAGTTAGTCACAGAACAAAGATGAGAGATTTGGTCATGCTGAAGAAAGGATGCCATTCAAAATATGGAAACATTGTAATTTGCTCTGTGAGTCATATGGCGCTACGTTGCAAACCCCGTGCTCTCTTCTTAATAATCGTGACAGTGGCTCACCACAGCCGACTAACACCCGGTACATAAATCATGAGGTTAACAGACGCATAATGGGATTGGTTAATTTTGCCGATGACCGTCCTTTGTTATGTCTGTTGCCTGTCTAGTCTGCGTCGTCAAAACCGGTTAGCATGTAAGCAGCGCTAAGCTTGTTTTACGCATTTCATTCGCGAAGTATTTGATGGATGCACATTAACATTTCCTTGCAGTGTTTCATCCGTTAAGTCTTCCTTTGCACGTGTTTTTACCTCCTTGTAAGATTGCCAAAGAAATCCACAAGGTTTTCAAACTGAAAACTCATTATGCTAATGTCATTTCTAAGAACCTTTTTATTTTCTTTCTTTTTTGCGTTCTCGTCTTTGTTTTAATAGTTCTGCTACAGATATTCGTGAGGAGTTTCTTTAATGAGGTTACTATGGCAGCAACGGGCATTTGCGACTCGTTATTAATATCCGTTTTAGTATTATGGATCTCAACCAACAAATTCGGGAATCATTGTTTATGCCTCCTAATTTGCAGGACGATTTTTCTGTTGGTTTACACCTCCATCACTTACAAAGAATTTTCCAGTTGGAAAATTTGTGGAAAAAGAAAAAATTAAAGAATAATAGTATTGTTTTGAAGGCGATCCAGAGCTTATTCTGGGCCTTGTTTCCGAAATACATTATAAATCTTGTTACAACTATTGTTGGATTAGTTAGCGCTTTCATGGATACTGGTCTTGATGCTATTATTATTATTATTATTATTATTATTTCGGCCAATTGGACGTTTCCTGTGAGCAGTGACAGGCCACTGGTAGTCTTCTTCTCGCCGTGCCTTAAACCAAGGACCCCTTGGGGAAGCATTAAAGTTGTGGCAACCGTTGCATAACCTCACCATTCATGTTCATAGTGCAGGCGCTCAGCTATTCTCGGCATCCGAGTATGCTATTCCGAACGTTTCTGCTCACCTCTTGTAGGTTTCCCCTGCAGGGGGTTAGCGCCGTCAGTGCACTTCACGCGGTCCACTGTAGGCATTACTTTGGTTCCTCGCAGCGTCCTTTCAGCCCCTAACTGCGACTCCGTTCATTCCTCATGCTGTACCTCCGTTCATATCCTCATTCTTCCGTCATAACTTCCACTCTCCTAACAATTGATTCATAGTGCAACTACGTTGAGCTTTTCCTCCTGTTACACCTTTAAAACCTTTTTACTCTCAAGTTTCCCTTTCAGCACTAAATGACTCATTGGTTCCAACGCTTTACCTTTAGCCTCAATTTTATATTCCTTTCTCGTAGGCTTCTCTTCTCTACTCTCAAGATTTTTCGAGGACCAAAAATGGACCAAAATAATGTTATTGTCGGTATGTTAAATGATTTGTTAAAGAATAGTATTTATGTCATTCAAAATAATTGCATTCCCAAATTAATGTTTGAAGAAGCTGTTTAGTTTAGGTATTTCTCAAAGAAAAGGAGACGGGGGCCTGGGTTTGAGGAGCTTTGAGTAGTGTCTTTAATAATACCGAAGTCCCTCCCTGGTTCTTGGGGGAGAACCGCAAATGCTCTCACCTTTGCCATGGGAAAAGAAGCACGAAGATTGATCCCAGAATGTGGCTGCTCTCGTCGTGCTTTAAAAAATGTGCCATGACACGGCGAGCGTCAGGTGGTCACATGACTTAGATATCTGTGCTCGCGTTTATACAAATCCACCACTCTTAATTATGAGTCAGAGTTATTGTTGTTATAATTGTGAAATTATCGACTATTTTCTCTCCAGTCATCTTCAGGAATAATTAATGCTTATCCCCCCTTTCTTAGCGGATTGGTAGGCAGTGTTTTCATCTGCGATGTGTCGTTGTACTATAGCACTGGTCATGGTTCACTGTCTTTTGGTCTTTCTCACCTTTGGAATGATGGTGTCATTTTCCTCTTTTTTTGGAAGTCTTCGAGGGAGATGTGTCTTCTACGCGTAACTACAGTCATATAAAAAGTTTATCGTCTACAGCGAACAATATTACATAGAAATATATTCCCTTGGATAGGTAAGAACCAGGATTTTCAGTCACGTACTCTTCACCATCAGTAATGGTCGTACTTAAGTGATCTCTCGGGGGAGGTTCAAGTAAACAGATATTTATAGAACTGCGGAGAGCGGAGCTTGGGAGGAAGTCATTGTTTATTATCGACAGTCGTTCCCTGCCTAGTTTTCTTTCACATAATCTGCAGCAATAACGAAACTTCAAAGTTTTGTGGAGGGTAACTTTGCATCAGCAGTTTGTACGGTGCATTTCCCTAGTATACCTGTTAAATACTTGTAACGTCTCGAGGTGTTTGAACAGATATTAAAAGATATGTTATCAGGAACACTAGTAATGAGGAGTTCTCATTCCCTCGTTATCCTCCCCCAGACCGTTTTGAAAAACTACGCTCATTTCACATTAATTTCTGAATCGGCAGTGTTAACACTGAGGAGCTTAGTATAAGCAAATCCTGGTAACATTTACATTGGCTGATCTCCAAGAGAAAGAACTTGACTTCGCTTACATGCACAGAACGGGAGTTGACGTCACCCTCCAGGAGGAATAAACATCAGTTCAAGGAAGTGTGAAGGTAGAGGAGTGATCGAATACAGTCTCCTTATTTATTTATTTTTCTTTTCACCAGTGAATCTCTTCTGTGAAAAGCGTCACATTGGGTTTAAATCGCGGTTACTTAGCTATGTAAAAATTCATCGTTGGGGAAAAGGCTGCGTCATTTGCAGAGGATTCAGTGCCCTGGCACGTGCCTTGAGCAGGAGTATTCATTTCCCACTGAGCTTGGCAGTGCTAGGTGACAGAGAATCATGATGCACAGTATGAAATAAGATAGATTTTTGTGATATACAGCGTAAGCAAATAATACAGGATGCTCTTCATAGTGCTATACAATATTAACGAAATGAGCAACATTGAAGTTGCACATTTAATTAGCTATGTAAATTTTATAACTACTAAAGGTTGCACATGTAACGCTGGCAGTAAGGATTTTTATGAGTTACTTTGCAATTAAATTTCCTGTGTGGATATTAATTACTTTTGCGTGTAGTAAGAAAAAGAATAACGTAACTCATCAGTGCATCAAAACCTCGTCCAGTCCAGGATACGACAGACGACATTTTAGTATTTGTTATCAGGTTCTGTTGAATGTAGGTTACCAAGACATGCACGAATGTCTTGACAGATAGAAAACACTGTAAATATCCATCACAGACTCGGGAAAGATTTACGAGATACCGAAATATTTTCAACTTGTGTGTGATTGTGCTTGAAGGATTATGTGCTGGCTTTAGGAGCCTTGGGAAAGTTTCACTGATCACATTCTGACATATATGTCACGTATCGTTACTTAGGACAAGTAATTATTAGTTTGTTTAAGCTATTTTTGAGGATACCGTATTCACTAAATCTTCGGAATCCCATGAATATATTGTGGCAGTTGGAAAATGTACCGTCCTCTGGCAAGAGGTCATATCTTTTGGCGGTTTTTTCTCTATCTTTCACAAGAGAAGGTCAAATGTTGACCACAGGTCAGGCGGCGGATGATATTAGTTTGATCAGAATTGGCAAAACTTGGGATGGGTTTTTACGTCGCCAAAGAAATATGCAAAAATTGTCTTATATGATAATCCTACTAACAGACATGAAGACCTACTGTAGGGGAAAACGTAATCTTGTTAAGGTAACAGAATGATGTACCCAGGCTCTTAACATTACATTTCCGTATATACGGATCTGTTTTATCACCTGCGAAGAGCCATTTCAGCCTTTATGAAAATGCATAACAAGACCCAAGGCAAGATTGTCATCGCAATTGAGCAGGTTCCTTCCTAAATGCTTCCCAGTACACATTCTTTACCATGAAATGTGCAGTCTAAGTACTTATCATCTGAAAAACCACCAGAAATCTAAATGAGTTTATTGTGATTACCATAAGCTCCCTGCTTTTGCTAGGGATGCAAGTAACTGGTACAAACACTAATTCTGTACTGTGGCGCTGCCTTCTGGACTCCACAGTCAGGCAGTAATTCTGAATGGACCTCATTGGCGTTCATCGATTACGAGAACTTGACAGAGGAGATTAGGGAGAACTTGTTTCACGTCTGCCCCCCCACCCCGCCGCCCTTGAAAGGAAAAGCTGATGTGAAGAAACTTTATAATGATACTGATGATGAGTTGGGCGTTATATTTGAGCGTA
>NC_087212.1:65321608-65347929 GCF_015104395.2 Macrobrachium nipponense | reverse complement strand
TTATAATTGTATTATATTATTTTCTCTTTACGAAGTGCGCCTTTCACCTTGAAACTTAGGAACTTGCCACATCGTTAAATTACACTTTTTAGATCTAGCGCTTTTTTATATATCGTGCTTTTAGATCTAGCGGAAATGAAGAGATAACACTGATTATCTCAGTGTTTAACTCTTTATTTCCGGTACTATAATTTTTCCAGAAGAATCTGTAGAATAAATCTACAGATTTATCTCATTAGTTTTATTTTTTTTTTTATTTCACTCTCTTATTGAATGTAATCGCTCTCCTGCGGTATAGACTTCTTAAATTCAACTGGAAAGATGGTGAAAGATGTGTCAAAAATAAATATAATCATGCCGAGAAGTTAACGTTTAAGAATAGAGCGGAGAGAATGAAATAATTAAATAGAAACCCGGTTATATAGAGTAAGAAATGGAAAAAATTGGAAAACAAGGAGGTAAAAAAAAAAAAATTCAAACTTAAAATGTTAATAACCAGCAATGATGAAGATGATAACAGCATCACAAAAAATTAAAGAAAAAAGGACTCTACATTTTGTAATTTTGGACAATGGTTTTCAGTGACTTCATTTATCACACGACCCCTGAGTTATAACAGAATTATGTTAAGTATAATTTCAGGAATGACACGAATCTCACTTTATTTAAAGAGAACGTTAGGAAGAAAGGAACAAAGAGGCAGGATTTTCAGGACACCGACCAAGACGTAGGAGATGAAGGGGTTTTGGAATCACAGCTTAAGACTACCACCAGTTCTTGTTACTCCGGATTTTAGTCCACTCAAACATTTAAATCATATTCGCCATTGTTCTATTAATAAGAAATTCCGAGAACATTTGTGTATGAACGAACGACACTTGCAGAAACTTTCCTCATGATCAAAAGTTTTAGGTTAATCATCTCTAACCTAGAGATATTATTAGTTTTTATTTTCAACCATTAATCTTGCCTCCCCCCCCCCCCCCCCCCCCCCCCCCCCCCCCCCCCTTGACCCCCCCCCCCCAACCCCCCCCCCCGGGCAAGGTTTACACTGGAAACAGAGCCTACCGGTACGCATTTTTCCGAGATTATAACCTAGTACAGGGACCTTTCCCAGAAAAAAGCGGAACGCCACATTTCCAAAACTAACCATAGAATGGAGAGGTTCTAATTCAACCTAACTTAACCTAACCTAGGGGCATGGCGAAAAAACTTGGGCTGGTGCAATACTAGCATGCATCTCAGGAATTTGTTTCCGGTACTCGGCAAGTCCATGGAGACGAGGTTGCTAGCCCAGCTCCCCGGTCTTAAACCAGACTAGCTATGACAATCATTACTGTACCTCCGTTCATATTCTCTTCCACCTTACTTTTCACCCTCTCCTAACAACTGATTAATAATTCAACTGCGAGATTTTCCTCCTGGTACACCCTTCAAACCTTTTTACTGTCAATTTCCGTTTCAGCGTTGAATGACCTCATAGGTCCAAGCGCTTGGCCTTTGGCCTGAATTCAGATTTCTATTCTACATTCTACTCTATAGTAGCTTGGACGATGGGAATTCATGGCGGGCAGTTTGGGTGCAGCTGGAGGACTATAAACCTACGGACCCGGCAAATGTGAGCCTAGTTATCTGCCAATATATTTACATATATATAATATATATATATATATATATATATACATATATATATATATATATATATATATATATATATATATATATATAATATATGTAAATATATTGGCAGATAACTAGGCTCACATTTGCAGGGTCCGTAGGTTTATACTGTCCTCCAGCTGCACCCAAAACCGCCCGCGCACGAATTCCCATCGTCCAGTATTTATATATATATTATATATATATATATATATATATATATATATATGTATGTATATGTATATTATAATAATGTGTATGTGTTTATATATACATATGTATATATCCCAGTAACCGATCAGTAAACCGATACAAATATGGCACGGTCCATACTTTGTACATCCAGCATGAATATCCCTGGTAGTTGTGACGCCAGAAACATCCATTAGTATTTCCACAATACGTATTATTTTCGAATACCTTTTACACCTTTTATTGGTTTTTACAAACAAGTCCAAGGTATTGTGCTTCAAGTCCTACGCCCCTTTCCAATTGGTGACTGGCGCCAAGCAGGGAAGCGAGAATCCTACTATTTTTGGTAGTCTACGGCAGTGGAAATGTGACTGCCACTGGCCTTGTGTGCAAAGGTGCTTCCGCCAAGCACTCCTCTGCCTTCGGGCTGTTATAACTGAACCCCACGCCGTTTTGCATGCTGAGGCTTATAGGTGAAACCTTGCCGTTGACCACCATCGCGGCAGCACTCAGGTTTAATTGACTGAATAGGTTATTTCTTATATAAATTGTATATTTATATGGTGTGTGCACGCGCGCAGTTATTTTCTCACTTGTGATAAAATTAATTGAATATTCTTTCTTGATCTCTATTAAAAGTCTTTGGGTCGGTTATCACCCTTTTTTTGTTTCTTATTTTTAGCAGTTTAGGCGCTTAAAACATGTTATATAAATGGCACCATATCTGTCATTTGTAAACTGTATATTTGCTCGCACGTTACATCGTTAAATTCTTATTTTTAGCGACATGTTTGAAGTTTACACTCAAGTGGTCCGTTAAACACGAAAGTAAATGGAGGATCAGTTTATTCAAGGTCTCTCTCTCTCTCTCTCTCTCTCTCTCTCTCTCTCTCTCTCTCTCTCTCTGAGTGTTGGATCTTCTAATTGCAAATTACGATTAAAACCCAGCGAACAGCGACGGGTCCTGCCCGTTGAACTTAGCATTACCCTGGCGGGATCACCGGTCTGCTGATAGGAAGTCCCGTGATGCGTACCTTGATGGGCATCACTTTCTCCCCGCGAATGCAAGGTCTGCTCAGTCCCTGGGCGGTTTGAGGGAAAAGTGATAGATTGAACAACGACAATGCCCCTATGGGATTTCACCTCCCTGCGACAACGACATCATGATTTCCCCCATTTTATTATGTGTAGGTCATAATGGTCATGGGATTGTGATTATGGATCGGTTTATGTTCTTACGAGGATGCCAGGTGCTGGGTTCATAGCAGACTCTCCTCCTTTGCTTTCCACTGCGCTTAATGATTAATCTTCCCAGTCCTCCTCGCCGATGTCATCGCCGAAGTTGCTATCAGACGTTAACAAAAAAACTCGTTTTGTTTTCAAACAGCTCGTAAGCCATTATGAAACTTAGTCCCTCCGGACGGAAGGTCAATGATGTCTCACTCGACGGTCATGAATAACACCCTGATTAATACTAAGCTAAGCGTACAATACTAAAGATGGCCTAAGGTCGTCCTTGATGAGTGCCACCACATGCCCCATGTGTATAGATTTGGTATTTTCTCCTCTCACGGTTCAGAACATAGAGTCGAAATACCTTTGTCCGAACCAGGCAGCAGCGAAATAACAGCGCTCGTCTTGGAATTCCACCTCTGTTGGGGGATTCAGTAAGAGTGAACGGATGACGCGTGTTTGTGATCACTCGGCGACCATACGTTGCTTCCTAAATTGTCATTATGGAAGTTGAGCGCTGAGCCTAAAATCCTATGCGAGGAGAGTCACAAGACGCGGGGAATGGGCACCTCATGGTCGTCGCCTAAGACCAGGCGATGTTGTCGAAAAGGATTTTTTTACTAACTGATATGCAGTATCCTTCCGGACGTTGCGGAGTCGATATCCTTTGGCGGCAGAAGCGCCCTGCTGCAGAGAGGTACGCTGGAAACAGTAATCAGTTCGTTGAGAGTCATGTGGAAAATGATAGCTGCATTTATCAGGGCTTTTGAGGAGTTCATTAGCGTTCTTGGGAAAAGCAACTGTTACATTGTTCAGAAAGGCCCGCGTTGTGGATGTCAGACGTAACAACTGAAAATGAAACTAAGGGGGTGGCACGAGTAAGTGTTTATTTTGTTTTACAACTTTCCATTTCTTCCTTAAGAAGTTTCCGTCACAATTAAAACCTTGCTTTATTGTTTGTGCTTGGACGGTGTCTTTAAATGTCGATTATTCATTTGCAGTGTTTTCAAGGAAGAATGCATTTTTCATTCTCGGTGCATTTGCTGATTTCAGTTTTTATGGCACTTACGTTGAGATGCCGCGGTCCAATAGCCATTGAAAGCTTCAAGTCGTAGATGGCTATTGCATCATGGACAAGCTTTTCTTTTCTCTCTCCCTGGCTCATGTTGACAACACGGCGCTTTGAACTTCGTGTGATCCTTAGATGTTTGACATCAGCATGCAGTCTAAATAGCCTGAAAATGGTGGTGATACGAGGACTGGAAAGTATTCGTGTTCAGCATTTTAACAGCTGGAGCCATACATACAAGGCTTGGTTCTCTACGTAGATATGTGTCAAATCATCTTTGGCGTGTTAACAATTTGGTTTCGGTTAGCGTACGAATTTTTCCAAGAAATGTGGTTTCGGAGAATATTGAAGGTGTCGGGGTACTCTGAGATTTGGGCACCCTCCCGAAACTATGAGAACAAGCGTGCATTCGGCAAAGAAAGAAACCTGGAATGCGTATCTTTGTGGATTTACGCTGTCCTTTTGGGGCATAGAGTAGTCTTTCCTCATTGAATCGCTGGGGCACTTTTCTTTGCTGAGTAACGCTTACTTTGGAAGCTTCTCAACAAAGGCATTAGCTCTCAGGATCGTTTATTATGTGGTAGTTGCTGAATATTTGATTTCCTTCGTGTATTTTAGACGTTATTAATATCTACGTTCAGAATAGCCAACATCTCTCAATGACTCATATGCATCTCATACGATTATAACAGCTCGAAGTCTTAGAACGTTTGACATTAAGAGTGATTTTGATTTTTTTGATAGGATATTGACCAGATAGTGACAGCCGAAGCGCGCAGTGCGTGAGAAACTCCATTGATGAAATCTAAGGTTCGTATGGCCAGGAAAGTTACAAATTGATTTGATGATCTGGTGTATTTCGGGCGTCCCGCGAGTTTTTAGCTTACGCATTTGTATAGCAACCATTGCAGGAATATCTGTTTTAGTTGTATCTCAAGTTAATGCTTTTTCTATTTAAAAGATAGTTAGTGGCAAAGGAAGTTGAAGTCTCTGGCCGTCTGTAGGGAAGACTTACGGGTAGTAGGTAGTATTCACCGGTTCTTGTCAGCACTGAGCACTCTGCGTCTGCTTGTTTGTTCTTTGGCAATTCTAATCGAAAGCTGTAGCCGTCAGTGTTTACCAAGTAAGGACATTTTATGCATCCAGATGAAAATATAAATGGTACTACAACTGAATGATCTCGGCTTTACTTCTTTTGTTTTTCGTTGTCAAAGATTTCTGCCGATTTTGTACTAAAAGTGGGATGGGAAGAAATTGAGTGAAGAAGGAGAAATAGTGAAAGTGACGGCGCCTTTTGGAAGTTCTAAGGACCCTTTCTTGAAAGGACAAATTGTGTACTAATCTGTTTGCTATTTTTGAACTTCCCTTTACTACGTTTAGTTCGTTATTACCTCTTGATGGCTGCTACGATTTAGCTTTTTTTTTTTTGTTTTTTTCCCATCCTAAATATCTTACAAGCAATGTCTCTCCGGTATCAATGACCATGCCTATTGTGATGCCAGATTTCGGAAGCAATCGAAATATGTTCGTATATGTCATTAGCAATTTAGAAATTATTAAGAATATTGTAGAATTCCAAGCCAATAATTTGGTAAAATTATCAGGAACACGATGAGTCACATTTCACTTTAATCCTACGTTTCGTGACAACATCGCCACATCTTCAGGGATTTTCTACATAATGAAATATTATTTGTTAACATATATAAAATAGGTTCGGAGACTTAAGCTTATATCTCAATTTAAACAGCAAACCAGTCACCCTCCTATCTGTGTTCTTTGTCAAAGTTTAGCTCATCGAAGCCTCCTGCCATCAAACTTCTCAACGAACTCTCGTAGTGAACACTGATTCACTCAATCTCTTTCTTTCCAGACAATACTACTCTTACTCTATCACTCCCACTTGTCACCTGTCTTACTTTCCCACTCACTCAATCACACAATTATTTTGCTTTGATTTGTATGATTGACCTATACATACATACATACATATATATATATATATATATATATATATATATATATATATACACACATATATATATATATAGTATATATATATATATATATATATATATATTATATATATATATATATATATATATACCACCGTTCTAAGATATGGCAGTTTACTGGTAACGGACAACAGAAGGACTGTTGCAGGAGGAAGTACATCTCAGGTGGTCCTTAATGATACATTTATTGCGACGTTTCAAAACACAAGGGCGGTTTCATTTTGAAGCTATATAAACAGAAAACAATAAATTTAACATTAAAAACACTATTATGTCTTGTATTTGCATTTTAGTGCTTTTAATGTTAATTTTATTGTATTCTGTCTTTACAGCTTGAAAATGAAACCCTTGTGTTTTGAAACGTCGCAGTAAATGTACTTTAAGGACCACCTGAGATGTACTTAGAGGTGGTGTAAAGGTTAGCCCAGGTGAGGGATGGATCTGAGAATTGTGAAATGATTTGGTCTTGTAGAGAGAACGGAGATGACAATTTGATGAAAAGTTTTCAATGCGAAAGCCTTAGGTTGGTTAGGAGGAAGTGCGAAAGGTTTCCAAGATGGAAGTGGATGTACCCGTGTTCCCCTACCTGCCCAGCCCCACCCGAGGCGGGCAAACCGGTTTGGATCGGGTGTGTGGCTGTCTCATGTCTCCCCTACTGTCACCCGGGGGAGGACAAACAAGATCAGATCCACTCCGATTTTATTATTATAGAAGATGTATATACTATATATATGTGTGTGTGGGTGTGTGAGTTTGTATATATATATATGGAGGGAGTCGTGTGTGTGTTCGTGCATTTAGAATTAGGCACAAAATGTACGGTAGTCAACATTATAATTATGTTATAACTATAAGAACGAAGACAAGATGGTAAGGGAATTAAGTATCCTGGCTGGCTTGTTATGTAGAACTACTGTTGTAAGAAGAAAACACGGACGTATGGAAGGACACTGAGTTTGAAAGAAGGGAGAGGACAAATTGTCCCAGAGGTGGTAGGCCTCTCAGAGCCAAAGACAGACAGACCCTCCTGATCTCAGGGGTGGAATGCCACCAAGAGGCCGAGGGAGGCCACTCTAGACCGGGAGAAAGGCCCCGAGGGAAGGCAGGCCAGTTCCTACCCAGGAGGTCAAAGATACTGAAGGAGAAATGTAAGCGAAGCGGTCATGTAGATCAAGATGGTGATTGTTTACATGAAAACACAGAGAGACAACTAATGGGAAGTATAACATCCAAACGAGTTTTGTCTCTCCTTAATAACTTCGACACGCGGTTGATGAGGACAAGATGTCAGGAAACACAAAATCTCAGAAAAGAGAAGGCTAAAAATCAAATGGAAAACAAGAACTTGAAACGGTGCCCCATCTGCCATCTTTGTTGCTCGTGGCATCATTGACACTATGGACGGGCAAACTAGACTCTAATCGAGAGACTTGAACAAAATGAAGGCAGATAATAAATGAAAACAAAAATAATAACAAAGATTTGTTTGTGATGCAGACGTAAAGGAAATGTCCGACGAAGGCGTCATATCAGTGATCATAGAGACAAAGGTAAAGAGCTGTTGAATTCACTTATGAAATCCAACAAGTTTATGGTACGATAAGCGCCACTTCCAGCGCATAATAATTGAGACGAGATCATAGGATGTCGTGTCCGTGTGTGTTGAGTTTCTCCGGAGCTATATTATGCGTGTGTTTGTGTTTATGTATGTATGTATGTTTTGCGTCTTTCACCTGTATCTTGCACACTCACTCTTTTTGCCTCCTGGATATTAAACACTTTATTTTCCAGTATTTATTCCTCTCATTTATCCGGCAGTTTTTTTATCTTTTTGTTGCATTTCGGTATTCCTCCGCTCCTGCCCGACACTTTCGAATTCTGAACTTTTCAGCAACGGTCATGTCCCCCTTTGTTATGCTCAGCCAAATCATCTTAAAACACTTGACCTAGGCCAGCCTTTATAGCACTTTTACATATTTCTATATTTCTGAAGCTTTTGAAATGGCTCTTTTGTTTGGGATTTGTATTAAATTCGAAGACCCGGTGATGAGAAACACACACACACACACACACACACACACACACACACACACACACCACACACACATATATATATATGGTATATATATATATATATATATATATATATATATATATATATATATATATATATATATATGTAAAGCAGTCTGAATCTTGTGAGAATAGTCGGTATGTATGTTCCTTCATAAGCTTTTATTGTTGCTTTTCATATTCATAAAGTTTTTAATACTTTTTAGTGTATATGTAAGATTTCCATTGTTTTTGATTAACACCTCTTTTGACTTGAACAGTTTACATTGCTATTAGATTTATTATGCATGTCGGCATTTTTTCAAGATTGATTTACCTGACGTCTCCACGTAATTTGTAAAGTATTCATGGATATGAGGGCACTATTGCCATTCTTAGATCGTCATTAAAAGTATCGGAGGCGATTTTCTCCCCTATGGCTCCAGTGTGTCGGTGTAGCGGATGACGTCAATTTCCCATTCCTGCACTGACTGCCCAATTCAATTCCTCGCTCTCCTGTGAATTCATAGAGCGACTTGAACGCTACTGTTTCGCAATAGGCGACTTTTACCACCACGAACAACTGCAAGATTTGTCTTCAATTAACCATTTTATAATATACGCTACCATTTTCATTCCTTTTCACTGTAGTCTTCTATCCCACTGTTATCCCTACATTAACGGGTTGGTTGCCTGATGCGCCTTCTCTCTCCACTGCCTTCTATCAAAGGCATCATCAGGCATGGTTTATTGTTTGCCAAAAGGAGTTTTTACGACCGCATGCCCTTGCTGTCATCAACCACAGTTATTGGTGGTGGGCCTAGTCTGTTACTATAAAATACAACTGCAAGGCAGCAGTTTCCAGTTACTGGCGGTGGGCCTTGCCTTTTACTAAAAAGTAAGACTGCAAGGCAGCAGTTCCCACAGTTATTGGCGGTGGGCCTAGCCTTCTACCAAGGAAATACAACTGCAAAGCAGCAGTTTCCGCAGTTATTGGCGGTGTGTCTAGCCTTTTACTAAAATGTAAGACTGCAAGGGAGCAGTTTCCACAGTACCTCCAATCAAATGATCTTTCTTTCATCTTTCTATGCACCTTCTAACAATTATTTGATAGTGCAGTTGCGAGGTTTTCCTCTTGTTACACCTCTCAAACCCAACTACTCTCAATTTCCTTTCCAGTGCTGAATGACCTCGTAGGTCCCAGTTCTTGGTCTTTGGCCTAAACTCTGTATTTCTATTCGTATAATATACGTTCAATCATATAAACCTATGTTCCTCGTGTTCAGGTTTCCTTAGGAATTTTGTTTGGTAGTTATCAGGCCTACTCTACTTTGGGATATTAATGTATGCATCAAGTTTTGAACGAATAAAAGAAATAGAGAGACCTCAGAAACGTATGCTGATATCTTAGTTACATAGGCCTAATTACGCAAGGACATTAACTTATGTGGTCGCAGCCAGCGCATGGTGTGTGTGATCCCCCTCTTTGTCTTAGTATGCATAGCAGTAATTGAACACTTTAACTGGAAATGGACGGTTGGGAGGCAGTTCCTTGCTTGTAACGAAGCAGCATGGAAAATAGTTGAAGTGCCAATTACATTGCTGGGAATTGGCTGCTTAAATATAGTCGGCTCTATTGTCCTTGATAATGTTTTTAGGACTAATCCCCGAATCCTTTTCTTTTGAGACTTGCAAGTTGAAGGTCCAGTTCATAGTTAAATCATTTGCTTGTGTTAATTTCTGTAAACAAAGTGTCGTGTGGTTTCCAAACTTGAAGTTGCTCTTCTCACAGAATGCTTTGATACATCCATATTTGAATTGGTTTAGAAAGAAGGTGGTGTAGCAGCACTGGCGTTAGTTTACTGGTAAATGCATCTGTGTTATTCATCACTGTTTGCCACACACATTTCGACCATAATTTATGTACTTTATCTTGAAAACTCCACTCGCTTCGTGATCTACATTTTCCAAAGATGTTCACAGATGTAGTCATTCCAGATTTTTTTTTCATTAATATAGGCGGAATTCAGAATTATTAGTGGTTTAACAAACAGTCTCACGGAATGATTAATTTTCCACATACACCAATAGATTTTACTGTCGTGTGATATGAACCTCAAAAGTTCAAGCATAGATGAATATAAATTACAACCCTAAAACAATTCACCTTGTCTTTTAATAATTTATTCATATTTTTATTTATTTATTTATTTATTTTTATTTTCTGTCATATCTCTTCTTTCTGTATTTCTTATCATCTGCAATTTCTTTCAAATGAGCACCATATGCTCTGTAGGTTTGAATTTCAAATCAGTGGCCGCCGTAGCCTTGTTCACATGAAAAGGGTTTTATCTCCTGAATGATAATATAATAACAGATTAAGAAAATTAAGTACCATTCACAAACATGTGATAAACATCTTTTATGTGGTAGGGATCTCAGACATGCTAGTCTTCAATCACTGTGTCCAGTGACATTACCATAGCATTTTTGTAGAATTCAACGTACGGGTAAGCCTTTATTTTTTTTTCTCTTGTTACAGGCATTGAATTCTCAGCGTTGTTTGCCATCATCTGTACCTGCAGCATTTCACGTATCCTGTCTCCCCTGAAGGTTGCATTAGCTGGCAAGGATATTCTGAGAGTAAAAGTAGTATTGTGACAGCAGATGTAATAATATTATAGTTGCATTTCACAAGCTAATGTTATCTTAGTGCTGAAGGATTACTGAAGAAGAAACGATTGATGAGCTGTCAGTGAAAAGATCTATTCAACCCTCAGTACAAATCTGAAGCAGTTAAGCCGACGTACGAGCACATTCGTACAGGGACGTCAGTTCAGGCGTTCCTGTACCAAGTAGCGTCAATCTGGCCCTGTTGACCAAGAGTATTTCACTGGCCCCTGGTACCCGCTGTCCTGTGGAGACACTCACAAAGCGTTCTCGTCGTCACCACCGTTACGTCCTCATTGCTATTTCTCCATACCCAAAGTACTACACTCCGCGTTGCAGCGTGACTTCGAAGAAAGAGTTCCCTACTTCGAATGACATTTCCACCGACAGTGGCCTTGTCCGTTGCTTAGGAGGGGAAAGCGTAACCCGAGGTGCAAGCTGGGCCTGTCTTGGCTGCTGTCTAAGTGCCATAAGTTTGACTTGCTCTTGGTTCAAGGTCATCAGTGACAGATGTGTTTTAAATTCTCGTAGAGATGCTGCCTGCCACCCAGCTCATATTCGCCTAGAAGCCTGGATTGTCAATCACGGACCTTGGGTTCCCTAACAGTTGGTTTTTTCGGCCGGCAACCTCTCCTGGCGACTGAGCTTGAAGCGAGACCATCCTCTGGCCAAGAGAAACACTTAACATTTTAAGTCATTTGAGAAACGACGTTGATCTCTGAAGATTGAATGTTATTTTATTTGTATTTTGGACATACTTTTACGACTGAAGTATTTGCTCAATGTATGAAACAGATGTGCCAGTATATTGCCCAAAACCCGTATGAAAGATATTTTTATATAGTATATTGATAAAAAAAAGTCAGAGATTACCAATATACACACAAAGTTGTTGTTTGGAGATCTCTTTTGCACCTTGGCTGTAGAATTGAGTAGAACGAAGAATACTAGTCAGGATCCTGAAGACTCTCCTTGCCATAATGTACACCCGCACTGTGACTCCTACACATAATGGGGAAGGTAAGTGAAAACTAGATTAATGATTCAGTTTTAGAGAAGATAATTTTGGTTTTCCCATGCTTGCATTTTCTTGTGTTGACAGATTTAATTATTTTATTATTTTTTGGGAAGTTGCTATTGTAAAAGGTAAATTTTTGTTCGGTTGCTTTAATCTGTCACTAAAAAATATTACTGTTGTGTTGCATGATTTATGGTAAGTTGTCCCATTGTGTATTAATTTAAATTTTGCCGATCATTCTCTGAGATTTTGTGTTTACAGCAGTACTTTTTTTTTTTTATATAATCCAGATGGAAAAGTCACGTCCTCTTGCAGATATAGTAATTAGATGACAGAAGGTAACTCGTGAACTCTCAGGACTTTGAAAGTGATGGTACTTTTATACAAAAGAGTAAAACAGGTATTGAACAAATCCACCGCAGTAAAAGAGTGATCTGAGGCATTCAGTTTCATATTTTATGTATAGAAGAGTTTTATCATCATTGCGTTCAATCAAGCATAGACTGTGTTATTTTTGCGCTCAGTGAAGCATATACTGTTGATTTTTGCGTTCAATGAAAGCATAGACTGTGGTTGCTTTTTGCGTTCAATAAGCATAGAACTGTGTTGATTTTTGCGTTCAATTAAGCATAGACTGTGTGATTTTTGCGTTTCAATGAAGCATAGCCGTGTTGATTTTTGCGTCAATGAAGCATAGACTGTGTTTGATTTTTGCGTTCAATGAAGCAGAACGGTGTTGATTTTTGCGTTCAAGAAGCATAGACGGTGTGTATTTTTGCGTTCAATGAACAGACGTGTTTGATTTTTGGTTCATAAGCATAGACGATGTTGATTTTTTGCGTCTTGAAGCATAGACTTTGTGATTTTTGCGTTCAATAAGCATAGGGACCCTGTGTGATTTTGCGTTCAATGAAGCAAGACTGTGGTTGATTTTTGCGTTCAATTAAGCATAGACGGGTGTTGGATTTTTGGCGTTCAAGAAGCATAGACCGGTGTTTATTTTTGCGTTCAAGGAAGCATGACGTGTTGATTTGGTTGCGTTCAATGAAGCATAGACGTGTTGATTTTTGCGTTCAATGAAGCTAGACTGTGTTTCTTTTTGGTTTTTTTTTTTTTCCCCCCCCCCCCAAAAAATTGAAGCATAGGACTGTTTATTTTTGCGTTCAATGAAGCATAGAACTGTGTTTATTTTTTGCGTTCAATGAAGCATGACGGTGTTGATTTTTGCGTTCAATGAAGCATAGACTGGTTATTTTTGCGTTTCAATGAAGCATAGACGGTTGTTGATTTTGCGTTCAATAAGATAGACGGTGTTGATTTTTGCGTTTCAATGAAAGCTAGACGGTGTTGATTTTTTTGCGTTTCAATGAAAGATAGACTGTTTATTTTTTGCGCAAGGGGGTGCCAAATGAAGCAAGAACTGTGTTTATTTTTCGTTTCAATGAAGCATAGGAACTGTGTTGATTTTTGCGTTCAATGAATCATAGACGGTTGTGATTTTTGCGTTCAATGAAGCAATTGACGGTGTTGATTTTTGCGTTCAATGAATCTAGAACGTGTTTTTTTTGCGTTCAATGGAAGCATAGACGGTGTTTTGATTTTTGCGTTCATGAAGCATAGAACCTGTTTATTTTTGCGTTCAATGAAGCATAGACGGTGTTTATTTTTGCGTTCAATGAAGCATAGACGGTGTTTATTTTTGCGTTCAATGAAGCATAGACGGTGTTTATTTTTGCGTTCAATGAAGCATAGACGGTGTTTATTTTTGCGTTCAATGAAGCATAGACGGTGTTGATTTTTGCGTTCAATGAAGCATAGACGGTGTTTATTTTTGCGTTCAATGAAGCATAGACGTGTTGATTTTTGCGTTCAATGAATTCATAGACTGTGTTTATTTTTGCGTTCAATGAAGCATAGACTGGTGTTGATTTTTGCGTTCATGAAGCATAGACGGTGTTTATTTTTGCGTTCAATGAAGCATAGACTGTTTATTTTGCTTCAGATGTTTAGCATGAAGCATAGACGGTGTTTTATTTTTGCCGTTCGATTTTTGAAGCTTAAGACGGTGTGATTTTTTGCTTCATGAAGCATAGACGTTGTTTGAAGCATGGACATAAAGACTGTGTATTTTTGCGTTCAATGAAGCATAGATTAAGCGGTGTTGAATGCGTTCAATGAAGCATAGACTGTTTTATTTTTGCATTCTATGAAGCATAGACTGTGTTTATTTTTGCGTTCAATGAAGCATAGACGGTGTTTATTTTTTTGCGTTCAATGAAGCATAGAACTGTTTATTTTTGCGTTCAATGAATGCATAGGACTGTGTTTATTTTTGCGTTCAATGAAGCATAGACGGTAGTTTTAATTTTTGCGTTCAATGAGGCCATAGACTGTTTTATTTTTGTGATGCGTCATGAAGCATACGACTGTTTAGTTTTTGCGTTCAATGAAGCATAGACGGTTGTTTGATATTTGCGTTCAATGAAGCATAGACTGTTTTTTTTGCGTTCAATGAAGCAATAGACTGGTTTATTTTTTGTGTCAATGAAGCATAGACTGTGTTTTATTTTGCGTTCAATGAACGCATAAGAACGGACTGTTTATTTTTGCGTTCAATGAAGCATAGACTGTGTTATTTTTTGCGTTCAATGAAGCAATGACTGTTTATTTTTTGCATCAATGAAGCATAGACGGTTGTTTATTTTTGCGTTCAATGAAGCGTTAGAACTAGACTGTTTTTATTTTTTTGCGTTCAATGAAGCATAGACGTCCGTGTTATTTTGTGACTGTTTCATGAAGCATAGACGGTGTTTTTATTTTTGCGTTCAATAAGCATAGACGGTGTTGTTATTTTGCGTTCAATGAAGCAAGGACTGTTTATTTTTTTGCTTTTTGCGTCAGTTGAAGCATGGACGGTGTTGATTTTTGTTTTAATTTTTGCGCTTCAATGAAGCATAGACTGTGTTTATTTTTGCGTTCAATGAAGCATAGACGGTGTTGATTTTTGCGTTCAATGAAGCATAGGACGGGTTTATTTTTGCGTTCAATGAAGCATAGACTGTTTATTTTTGCGTTCAATGAAGCATAGACAGGTGTTGATTTTTTGCGTTCATGAAGCATGGACGGTGTGATTTTTGCATTCAATGAAGCATAGACGGTGTGTATTTTTGCGTTCAATGAAGCATAGACGGTGTGTATTTTTGCGTTCAATGAGCATGGACGGTGTTTTATTTTTGCGTTCAATGAAGCATAGACGGTGTGTATTTTTGCGTTCAATAAGCATGGACGGTTTGATTTTTTGCGTTCAATGATGCATAGGGACAGTGTGTATTTTTGCGTTCAATGAAGCATGGACAGTGTTTATTTTTGGCGTTCAATGAAGCATAGACGGTGTGTATTTTTGCGTTCAATGAAGCATAGACGGTGTGTATTTTTTGGCGTTCAATGAAGCATAGACGGTGTGTATTGTTTTTTTGCGTTCAATGAAGCATAGACGGTGTGTATTTTTTGCGTTCAATGAAGCATAGACGGTGTGTATTTTTGCGTTCAATGAAGCATGGACGGTGTTGATTTTTGCGTTCAATGAAGCATAGACGGTGTGTATTTTTTGCGTTCAATGAAGGCATAGACGGTGGTTTATTTTTTGCATTCAATGAAGCATAGACAGTGTTTAGTTTTTGCGTTCAATGAAGCATAGACGGTGTTTATTTTTTGCGGTTCAATGAAGCATAGACGGTATTTTATTTTTTGCGTTCAATGAAGCATAGACTGTGTTTATTTTGCATTCAATGAGCATGCACGGTGTTTGATTTTTGCGTTCAAATGTAGCATAGACTGTGTTTTATTTTTGCGTTCAATTGAAGTCATAGACTGGGTTGATTTTTGCGTTCAATTAAGCATAGTTGGTGTTGATTTTTTGCGTTCAATGAAGCATAGACGGTGTTTTATTTTTTTGGCGTTCAATGAAGCATAGACGGTGTTGTTTGATTTTTGCGTTCAATTAAGCATAGACGGGTGTTGATTTTTGGGTTCAATGAAGCATAGACTGTGTTTATTTTTTTGCAGTTCAAATGAAGCATAGACGGTGTTGATTTTTGAGTTCAATTAAGCATAGTTGGTGTTGATTTTAGATTCAATGAAGCATAGGACGGTGTGATTTTTGCGTTAATGAAGCATCGACGGTGTTGATTTTTTGCGTTCAATTAAGCATAGTTGGTGTGATTTTTTGCGGTTAATGAACATAGCGGTGTTGATTTTTGGGCGTCAATGAAGCATCCGGTGTTGATTTTGCGTTCACAAGGCAGACGGTGTTGATTTTTGGGTTCAATAAGCTAGACTGTGTTTATTTTTGCGTTCAATGAAGCATAGACGGTGTTGATTTTTATTGAGTTCAATGAAGCATAGACTGTTTTATTTTTTTGCGTTTCAATGAAGCACAGACTGTGTTTATTTTTGCGTTCAATGAAGCATAGACGGTGTTGAATTTTGCATTCAATTAAGCATAGACCGGTGTTGATTTTTGCGTTCAATGAAGCATAGACTTTGTTTATTTTTTGCGTTCAATGAAGCATAGACGGTGTTGATTTTTGCGTTCAATGAAACATAGACTGTGTTTATTTTTTGTTGCGTTCAATGAAGCATAGACGGTGTTTATTTTTGCGTTCAATGAGCATAGACTGTAGTTGATTTCTGCGTTCAATGAAGCATAGACGGTGTTTACGTGCGTTCAATGAAAGCATAGACGGTGTTGAATATTTTGCGTTCAATGAAGCATAGACTGTGTTGATTTCTGCGTTCAATGAAGCATAGACGGTGTTTATTTTTGCGTTCAATAAGCATAGACGTGTTGATTTCTGCGTTCAATGAAGCATAGACGTTTTTTATTTTTGCGGTCAAATGAAAGAATAAGACTGTGATTGAATGTCTGCTTTCATGAAGCAATTAGGAACGTGTTTTAATTTTTGCGTTGATGAGAAGCATGACTGTGTTGATTTCTGCTTTGAATTAAGCCAATAGACCTGTGTTGATTTCCCTGCGTTCAATGAAGCATAGACGGTGTTTATTTTTGCGTTTCAATTGGAAGCATAGACTGTGTTGATATCTGCATTCATGAGGCATAAGACGTGTTTATTTAAATTTTGCGTTCAATAAAGCATCAGACGGTTTTTTGTTTATTTTTGCGTTCAATGAAGCATAGACCGTGTTGATTTTTGCGTTCAATGAAGATAGACGGTGTTGATTGTTGTCGTTCAATGAATGCCTGGACGGTGTTTTGATTTTTGCGTTCATGAAGCATAGACATGTTGATTTTTGCGTTCAATAAGCCATAGCTGTGTTGATTTTTGCTTTCAATGAAGCATAGACTGTTATTTTGTTGCGTTTCAATGAAGCATCAACTTGTTTATTTTTGCGTTTCAATAAGCATAGACTGTGTTTTATTTTTGCGCGTTCAATGAAGCATAGACGGTGTTGTTTTTGCGTTCAATGAAGCATAGACTGCTGTGTTGATTTTTGCGTTCATGAAGCATAACTGTGTTGATTTTTTGCTTCAATGAATCATGACAGTGTTTTGATTTTTGCGTATCCATGAAGCATAGACGGTGTGTATTTTTGCGGTTCAGTGAAGCATAGACTGTTGTTTTTGCGTTCATGAAGCTATAGACGTGTTGATTTTGCGTCATGAAGCATAGACTGTGTTATTTTTTGCTTCACTGAAGCATAGACTGTTTATTTTTGCGTTCAATGAAGCTCAGACTGTGTTTATTTTGAGTTCATGCAGCATAGACGGTGTATTTTTGCGTTCAATGAACATGACTTGTTGATTTTTGCTTTCATAAAAGCTAAGACGGTGTTTATTTTGCGTTCAATGAAGCATAGAATGTTGTTGATTTTTGCGTTAATGAAGCATAGACGGTGTTTTATTTTTGTTCACGTGAAGCGTAAAGAACGTAGTTGATTTTTGCGTTCAATGAAGCTAGACGGTGTTATTTTTTGCGTTTCAATGAAGGCAATAAGACGGTGTTGATTTTTGCGTTCAATGAAGCATAAGAGGTGTGATTTTTGCGTTTAAATGAACATAGACGGTGTTGATTTTTGCGTTCAATGAAGCATAGACTGTTTATTTTGCAATTTAATGAAGCATAGACTGTGTTTTTGTTATTTTTCTGCGTTCAAATGAAGCATATACGTGTTTATTTTTGCGTTCAATGAAGCCGAGACTTTGGTTTATTTTTCTTGTTCAATAAAGCTAAAAGACTGGTTTGTTTAATGAGTTTCAATTTTGAAGCATAGACGGTGGTTTTTTTTGCGTTCAATGAAAGCATAGACTGTTTTATTTTTGCGTTCAATGAAGCATAGATGTTTATTTTGCGTTCAAATGAAGAATAGACGGTGTTTATATTTTGCGTTCAAAAATGAAGCATAGACGTTTTTTTTGCGTCAATTGAAGCAATACGGTTTTATTTTTGTGTTTCAATGAAGCTAGACTGTGTTTATTTTTGCGTTTCAATGAAGCATAGACGGGTGTTATTTTTGCGTCAATGAAGCAGACTGTGTTTATTTTTGGCTTCAATGAAGCCGAGACTGTTTATTTTGCATCAATGAAGCATAGAGGTTGTTTATTTTTTGCGTTTCAATGAGCATATACTGTGTTTTATTTTTTGCGTTCAATGAAGCATAGAACGGTGTTGTATTTTTGCGTTCAATGAAGCATAGACGGTGTTTATTTTTGCGTTCAGAAGCATAGCGTGTTGATTTTTGCGTTTCAATGAGCAAGGATGTTTTATTTTTGCGTTCGTGAAGCAGGACGGTGTTGGATTTTTGCGTTCATGAAGGCATAGGACTGTGTTTCTTTTGCGTTCAATGTCATAGACGGTGTGATTTTTGCGTTAAATGAAGCATAGACGGTTTTGTTTGTTTTTGCCGTTTTCAATGAAGCATAGGACCGTTTTATTTTTGCGTTCAATGAAGCATAGAACGGTGTTGATTTTTTGCGTTCAATGAAGCATGGACGGTGTGTATTTTTTGCGTTCAAATGAAGCATGACGGTGTGGATTTTTGCGTTCAATTGAAAGCATAGACGGTGTGTATTTTGCGTTCAAATGAAGCATGGACGGTGTTTATTTTTGGTTCAATGGAAGCATAGACGGTGTGTATTTTTTGGCGTTTGAATGGCATAGACGGTGGTTGAATTTTTGCCGTTCAATGATGCATAGACGGTGTGATTTTTGCGTTCAATGAAGCATAGACGGTGTTTATTTTTGCGTTCAATGAAGCATAGACGGTGTTTATTTTTGCGTTCAATGAAGCATAGACGGTGTTTATTTTTGCGTTCAATGAAGCATAGACGGTGTGGTATTTTTGCGTTCAAGAAGCATAGACGGTGTGTATTTTTGCGTTCAATGAAGCATAGACGGTGGTATTTTTGCGTTCAATGAGCATGGACGGTGTTGATTTTTGCGTTCAATGAAGCATAGACGGTGTTTATTTTTGCGTTCAATGAAGCATAGACGGTGTTTATTTTTGCGTTCAATGAAGCATAGACGGTGTTTATTTTTGCGTTCAATGAAGCATAGACGGTGTTTATTTTTGCGATCAATGAAGCATCGACGGTATTATTTTTGCGTTCAATGAAGCATAGACTGTGTTTATTTTTGCATTCAATGAAGCATGGACGGTGTTGATTTTTGCGTTCAATGTAGCATAGACTGTGTTTATTTTTTGCGTTCAATGAAGCATAGACGTGTTGATTTTTGTTTTCGTTCAATTAAGCATAGTTGGTGTTGATTTTTGCGTTTCAATGAAGCATAGACGGTGTTGATTTTTGCGTTCAATGAAGCATAGACTGTGGTTGATTTTTGCGTTCATTAAGCATAGACGGTGTTTGATTTTTTGGGTTCAATGAAGCTAGACTGTGTTTATTTTTTGCGTTCAATGAAGCATAGACGGTGTGATTTTTTGCGTTCAATGAAGATAGACTGTGTTTATTTTGCGTTCAATGAAAGCACAAAGACGTGTTTATTTTTGCGTTCAATGAAGCATAGACGGTGTTGAATTTTATTGCATTCAATTAAGCATAGACGTGTGATTTTTGCGTTCAATGAAGCATAGACGTTTATTTTTTGCGTTCAATGAAGCATAAGACGTTGTTGTTGATTTTTGCGTTTCAATGAAAGCATAGACTGTGTTGATTTCTGCGTTCAATGAAGCATAGACGGTGTTTATTTTTGCGTTCATGAAGCATAGACGGTGTTGATTTCTGCGTTCATGAAGCAGACTGTGTTTGATTTCTGCGTCAATGAAGAATAGACGGTTGTGTTTATTTTGCGTTGAATGAAAGCATAGACTGGTTGATTCTGCGATGAAGAAGCATAGACTGTGTGATTATTCTGCGGTCAATGAGCATAGACGGTGTTTATTTTGCGTTCAATGAAGCATAGACTGTGTTGATTTCTGACTCATGAAAGCATAGACGGTTGTTTATTTTTGGTTCAATGAAGCATAGGAACGGGGTTGGATTTTTGCGTTCAATGAACATAGCGGGGATTTTGCGTTCAATGAAGCATAGGACGTGTTGATTTGCGTTCAATGAAGTTGCATAGAGGTGTTGATTTGCGTCAAGAAGCATAGACGGTGTGATTTGTGCGTTAATGAAGCATAGACTGTGTTGATTTTGCGTTCAATGAAGCATAGACTGTTATTTGCGTTCAATGCGCTAGACGGTGTTTCTATTGCGATTCAATGAAGCATTAGATGTGTGATTTTTGCGTGCATGAAGCATAGAATGTGTTGATTTTTGCGTCATGAAGCATAGACTGTGTTGAGAGGGGTGTTTGCATTCAATGAAGCATAGACGGTTGATTTTGCGTTCCATAAGCAATAGGAAGTTATTTTGCATTCAAGGAAGCAAAATAGACTGTGTTATTTTTGCGTTCAATGAACATTAGACCGGTGTTATTTTTGCGTTTCAATGAAGCTAGACTGTTTATTTTTGGGGTTCAATGAAGCATAGACTGTGTTTATTTTTGCGTTCAATGAAGCATAGACGGTGTTGAATTTTGCAAGTTCATGAAGCATAGACTGTATGTTTGATTTTTCTTGCGTCAATAAGAAGCATAGACGGTGTTTATTTTTGCTGTTCAATGAAGCTTATAGAACGGTGTGAATTTTTGGCATTTTTCTGACGTTTCATGAAGCATAGACTGTGTTGATTTTTGCTGGTCAATGAAGCCATAGCTGTTTATTTTGCGTTCAATGAAGCATAGACGGTGTTTGATTTTGCGTTCAATGAAGCAGGACTGTTAATTTTGCGTGAAATGAAGCATGGACGGTGTTGATTTTTTGCGTTCAATGAAGCATAGACTGTGTTATTTTTCGTTCAATGAAGCATAGACGTGTTGATTTTTGCGTTCAATGAAGCATAGTCGGTGTTTTATTTTTGCGTTCAATGAAGCATAGACTGTGTTGATTTCTGCGTTCAATGAAGCATAGACGGGTTTGTTTATTTTGCGTTGAATGAAGCATAGACTGTGTTGATTTCTGCGTGAATGAAGCATAAGACTGTGTTGATTTCTGCGATTCAATGAAGCATAGACGGTGTTTATTTTGCGTTCAATGAAGCATAAGACTGTGTTGATTTCTGCATTCCAATGAAGCATAGACGGTGTTTATTTTTGCGTTCAATAGAAGCATAAGACGGTGTTGATTTTTTTGCGTTCAATGAAGCATAGACGGTGTTGATTTTGCGTCAATGAAGCATAGACGGTTGGTTGATTTTTGCGTTCAATGAAGCATAGACGGCTGTTGATTTTTGCGTTCAACTGAAGCAATAGACGGTGTTGTATTTTTGCGTTCAATGAAGCATAGACTGTGTTGATTTTTGCGTTCAATGAAGCATAGACTGTATTTTTGCGTTCAATGAAGCATAGACGGTGTTTATATTTGCGTTCAATGAAGCATAGACTGTGTTGATTTTTGCGTTCAATGAAGCATAGACTGTGTTGATTTTTGCGTTCAATGAAGCATAGACTGTGTTGATTTTTGCATTCAATGAAGCATAGACTGTGTTGATTTTTGCATTCAATGAAGCATAGACGGTGTTGATTTTTTGCGTTCAATGAAGGCATAGACGGTGTGTATTTTTGCGTTCAATAAGAAGCATAGACGGTGTTGATTTTTGCGTTCAATGAAGCATAGACGGTGTGTATTTTTGCGTTCAATGAAGCATAGACTGTGTTGATTTTTTTTTCGTTCAATGAAGCATAGACTGTGTTGATTTTGCGTTCAATGAAGCATAGACTGTGTTTGATTTTTATTTGCGTTGCAATGAAGCATAGACGGTGTTGATTTTTGCGTTCAATGAAGCATAGACGGGTGTTTATTTTGCGTTCATGAAGCATAGACCTTTATTTTGCGTTCAATGAAGCATAGACTGTGTTTATTTTTTGCGTCAATGAAGCATAGACGGTGTTGATTTTTGCGTTCAATGAGCATAGACGGTGTTGATTTTTGCGTTCAATGAAGCATAGACTGTTTAATTTTGCGTTCAATGAAGCATAGACGTGTTATTTTTGCGTTCAATGAAGCATAGACGGTGTTGATTTTTGCGTCAATGAAGCATAGACGGTGTTGATTTTTGCGTTCAATTAAGCATGGACTGTGTTTATTTTTGTTCCTTGGAGAGTACATTGCGAAATGATAAGGAATTCTGGCAACCTACTGTCTACATATTAGACGCACTATTTACTGCCGATAGGTTGCCAGAGAACAAGAAAATGAAATCTTCGGGCTTTTGTATTGTGCAAGAAGTTTTCGAGTAGGCTGTGAAGAAATGAACAGATTTAAATAATGCTAGTATAACCTGAAATAGACAATATAGATATTCCTGTAAAACTTTAGAAGTTACTGTTTCAAGCTGAGGTAGATAGATCGAGAAGTACTGATTTCATATGTAAGTTGAAGTTCGATCATGAGGAACTAATGTGAAAATAGGTGTGGAGTATGACATTGCATTATCTCAGGATGCTGTTAAGACATTCTTTAGGGCCATTAAGAATTGATTCAAGCTTGTCATTGGAAGGTTAATAAGAGGAAAGGAAATTTTAAGTGTAGAAAAAATGAGAGGGAAGGGAAATCCAGAGCCAGTTATTGGCGAGCTCTTCGATTGGGCGCCAGGTCGCCAAGGGAGACTTGAACACACTCCATTGTCAATATGGAACAAGAGTCACAAACACGGACGGAATAAGCAAGCTAAAATCAAAGTTGCTTTGGGATGAAGAAACCCGTAAAATTTTTAGAATGAAGTCTTGCAAATCACCTTCTCCGAGACAAGTTTAGAGAGCCTCAGTGGAGTGATCGGTATGGTCTTGGCCTGCCACCTTGGTGGCCGCGAGTTCGATTCTCGGGCATTCCACTGAGGGGCGAGAGATGTGTATTTGTGGTGATAGAAGTCCACTCTCGACGTGGTTCGGAAGTCACGTAAAGCCATTGGTCCCATCGCTGAATAACCACTGGTTCCCTGCAACGTAAAGACACCTTACAAACAAAACAAAAAACCAAGACAAGTTTAATTGGTGCAATTGCACCTTGAGAATTCCCCCCTCGTTTATCTCTTATGTAATTAATAGGTTATCTTCGTACTGAGAATGAAGTCTCGAACGCCGTAAAAAGCTGTCGATTGTAGTAGTTATCTGTAAGCAGTGATTACGAGTTCTTCGTCGTCGACTGTGCCTACAGGCTTTTCACGTTACTGTTTGCATGTCGAGTCGGGGAATGGCTAACGAGGGTTTTCCCTGAAGCAGCGCCATTTATCCCGTTGCAGAGATAAAGAGATGACTTGGAAAAAAGAAAAAAGAATAGATTCTCAGCGTCAACGGCGTTGGAGGCGATGATGTATACGTGCTCGAAAAGTCACAAAAGATGCACGTGATTGTAGCGTCTCGTGAATTTATCGCCGGAATACGCTGGTACAGGACTTGTGCCTGTGCTTCCTGTGGTATTAGCATAAGTTACATTATATATAATTATTATATGTATATATATATATTATATATATATATATATATATATATATATATATATATATATATTAATATTATATATATATATATATATATTATATATATATTATATATTAATATATATATATATATATATATATATATTATAGCTAATATATATATATATATAGATATTATAATATATATATATATATATATTAATAATTATATATTATATATATATTATATATATCTATTATAATATCTAATATAAATAATATTTATATATATTATTTATTATTATATTATATATAATATATATATATATTATATATCTTAATATAATATATTATATATATATATATCTATATATATATATAGATATATACCATATACATACACACATATAAGGAGAGAGAGGTTTAGTTTCATACTAGTATGTGATTTTAAGATATCACATTTTGAAGGACTTTTGTTTTACACTCATTCATTTATTGGATACTCCCCATATTTTATCAAAACACGAATCTGTTAATTATTCTGATATTGCAAGTGTAATGCTTTTAGTTTTTGGTTTTTCTTGTCCGTCCGCACTTTTTCTGTCCGCTCTCAGATCTTACAGACTGCTGAGGCTAGAGGGCTGCAAATTGGAATGTTGATCACCCACCCTCCAATCGCCTATCATACTAAATTGCATCCATCCAGCCTTAGTGGTTTTTTTTTTATTTTCTTTAAGTCGTGATTGTGCGTCTGGTAACGCTATAGTTGTCAGTAACACAGTACACTCCCGGGTCATGGCTGAAAGTTTCATGGGCCGTGGTTGAGAGTTTCATACACCATTATAAGCAGTGCAGAAAACACGATTCTTCGGCGCATTTCGTCTGTTTATTTTTGAAATCTCACAAATTAGTATCTTTTAGATTACGTGAAATTATGATCTTTAGGCCTCTGGACAAGTTCAGTAAGCTGTAAATTCCTGTTGAACATGGAGTTGTATTAAACCTCCAGACGGCCTGATAACAAAATGAAACTTCGATTCGCCGTTGAGGTTTGACAGGTTGTCTGCGTATCAAGAAGTAACTTTCTTGTATTGAAACATTAGCGTTATTGGTGTTTTCGTTTCTTCGCTCTTGGGGTCGCTTGCTCATCTTGAAACTGTCAATTTCCTTCCTTCAAGATCAAGGAGATTATCAGAGGGTAAGAAGCGTTCGGACGTTATTTCCCCTATCAGCCTTATCTTTCAGAGAGAAAAATGATTATCGTTGATGCCTCTCGGACACGAAGAGACTTTGCTCTCTGTCACGGTATTGGCCAGTGTTGACTTTGTGTTGGTTTGGTGAGGCCGCCTTTTGCAAGTGCTGCGTTTCGTGTCATTAATATGACTTGTCTTTTGGAGTCTTTGCTCGTTTTAGGTCCTGGGTGACGTCGTTTTGGGTTGGATTATCATTTATGTAACAGTGGAACCATCTTAAAACTGTATATGTAGTTATTCAAACGTAGTATGTCATTGAGAAATTTATGGACCGAAAAAAAAAGAGATCTCAAAAAAGACGCTCCCGTAACTTAAATATCTCTGTCATGTTCACATTTTCCTGCGATGTAGGGATTGTTGCTGGGATAGAGTAGAGGCTTGGCCTACACTCGTTAAACTTGCGCCTCAGTGGCGTGATCGGTATGGTGTTGGCCTGCCACCTCGGTGGCCGCGAGTTCAATTCTCGGGCATTCCATTGATGGGTCAGATAGTGGTATTTCTGGTGGGTAGAAGTTCACTCTCGACGTGGTTCGGAAAGTCACGTAAAACCCTTCGTCCCGTTACTGAATAACCACTGGTTTCATGCAACGTAAAGACTCCATACAAAGAAAACACTCGGTAACTCCGAAGGCTTGATATGAAAATTCACCTCTCTCTGAGTTCCTTGTGGCGACCTTCGATTGCGGTTCGCTGGATGCATGCGAATCACCCAGACGGTTGAGGAAATGGAGAGACGGCGACCTTCGTTTTACCATGAGACGTCCAGGCTATTTTTAAAGGGGAGACTTTTTTTGTAATGCATCGCGAAGCGCTCCGAGCTTCTTTCAAGGACTACCAACCAATAAGCGTTTTTTTTTTTTTCCCTGGTGACTGACTGTAATTGAACAGTCTGCGCAAATACTGAATGAATTCAAAACTGCTGATTTGACTTTTAGAAACTAAGCTTGGTTTTAATCTCTTTTGGCTGGTGAAAAATGGCCCCATACCAGAATTCCTTCGTCTTTATAACTTCAAGAAAAGCAGAAAATGAGAGCCTTGTATTGCTCCCCTGAAATGATTAGTTATTTGAAGTTTCCTTGGCAGAACATCGCCCATGTGAGTTCTCTCGTTGTTTATCCTTGTTGCTGTCAGTCTTCTGTAGGACTGGATGGAACCGGAGATACGA
>NC_087212.1:65313161-65321108 GCF_015104395.2 Macrobrachium nipponense | reverse complement strand
CCGGAGATACGAGGGAAAAGGTTGGAAGAAGCTGAAAAAAAAAAAAAAAGTTCAAGCCATAAGAAATGAATGTTATAAGGACAGCCTCACCTGACGTCCCCCTTAGGCATTACTTATGGTTCTTTGCAGTGTGCCTTAGGCCCCTAGCGGCAACCCCTTTCGTTTCTTTTACTGTACCGCCTTTCATATTCTCTTACTTCCATCTTACTTTCCACCCTCTTCTAACAATTGATTCATAATGCAACTACGAGTTTTCCTCCTGTTACACCTTCCAGACCTTTTACTGTCAGTTTCCGTTTCAGTGCTGAATGATCTCATAGGTCCCAGTGCTTGGCCTTTGGCCTAACTTCTATATTCAACTCAACTCAGCTCACCTGACGTCGCAAATGATAAACGAAGTTTATCATGCGGCTTAAACTTCAGCACATCACTATGCAGTGCAAGTAGCGCTGACTGGCCACTTCCTACAGGCTCTACCCAGTCGAGCATGTGCCATAGGAAAACCTGTGAGGGGGAGAGTTGCGTATCCTGCAGCACACCATCGCTATTCATCTCCTTTAGCATCTTGGTATTTGACGCAGAGTTAGTTTGATAAATGTGTATGCAAACATTTCGGGGCTTATATAGAAATGGTTAATGTGCTATTTAGCGAGGGAGATGGAGGGAATAAATATATCCAAGAATTGTCAGCCCCCGCGCAACCCTTGACCTATTAGGAATCAAAGGGCATCCGTAATCCAATTCTAGAATGTCGATGTAATGTTTTAATCTTATCTGTGGCCTTTCCGTCATTTTATCACGACGGAGGTCGGGTGAGCTTCCTAGATCTGTATCGAAGGTTTCACGTGTGACGAGGCCATCGACTTTGCTAGCCCTCTGGAGCTTAGACGCGGAGACAAAAGGTTCGAAAAGAGAATGTCGTTGAGATAAAGTGAATTGCCGTAATAGTGACAGTAGCAGAAAGAAGGTCTTATTAAGCAGGTTAACTTAAAGGGAGAAAGTCTGTCTCGACCGAAAATAATTGGAAAGTCTGTCCTAGTCAAGGAATTATAACAAGACAAAGTGATCAGTGTATTAGAACTTAAAAGGAAATGAAAATAAAGTAAAGAAATTTGAAGTTATTATTGAAGTGATTGTTGTTTTACTTTTAGGGTTCCAGTTGAAAAGAGAGAGGAAAAAGGCAAAAAATTTTATTTTGAATTCGTCAAATACAGGACATAACTACTTCGAGTACATAAACTGTATCTCTCCCGACCAAGTGATATATTTTGTGAATGTCAAGGAGAGGATAAGAGACTATCATCCATAGGGTTCTGCCTGATGTCTTTACTCCTGAAGCATGGTGTGGGATTACCTGGTATGTAGAAGTTTTGGAGTTGCCTGTTTCACAGGTAAAATGTGTATGAATGGACATATATACAAATGTATTGATCATTGTTTGTTTTGTTTCTGTTGTGATCTTTCCAAAATCACCATAATATATAGTGCATGGTGTTTAAGTATGAATGTGTTGGAAAGTGACTTTTTGTCAAAACTTTTCCTGATGTTTTTCTTATTTAAGTTTAAGTGGATTTCCACAAAAAAGTATCGTACAGACAGTTTTGCTTGTATTTCCTTGTCTTGCCTTCACTCAGCAAACAGGTGAATTATAAACACGTATGCATTTTTTCTTGACTATTAAAAATTGTAATGAAATACAGAGCAAATGCAGCACAAATTGTTCCTTACCGTCAGTTCGTCGTTCAGGCTCAGCTTATTAGTGATAACCCTAATCAGTTTCGTCGATCATATTAAGAAGGGACAACGCGCCATTTCTTGATATCTTTTTCAAGCAGTGTCCCTGGAGAAGGTCTCCGGTTCCACAATGATGTTTGAAATGATGTTCCACATTAACCGCAGATAATGTGTATCACTTATCACTATTTCCGCGTTCAAGGATAATGATCGCAGTGGAGTGAATGTGCGTGAAAAAAAGAATCCAACGGATGGCTTTACCATCGTCATCGCCTTGACACCATTCTTTATCAGTAAAGGCGAATTTTCCGCGAATATTTCCTGGTCTTGAAATGTTTATTCATTTCATAGCAGGCTGAAGTGGGTCACGGGCCTGGTATTTATTCTCAAGGAAATTAATTAAACCTTGATCTCATTTAATGAGTGACTAAAACCATTTTTCACTTTGTTCTCTGGAGGGAATACACAGCGAGGCTAATGTGACAGATCTTGCATTGTAAAACGTATTTGTGAACAGCTTATGAATTATGTTTCCTATTATTTTACTACTTATAATCGAGTTTCGAGTTAAAATGATTTACAGTTGTGCGTCGTGAGTGTGGGTAGCGTGCGCTGTTTGTGAACGATCATTAGCATGACAATGACGGTATTCAAAAATTGGCATTGGGATCCATTACTATGCCCTTGGAGAGATCCTTGACTCGAGAGTCATCTGTTAAGTCTCTGGAGTTGCATGAATTCGTGGAATCCCTTTTCCAAGCGTTCATAAGGCCCATCCTAGGGATGTGTCATGGATTGGGACTGGCATTGGAGGAAGGCAAAATTAAAGAAGTTGGACAGCTAAGTAGGAAGAGACTAAAGAGAACGGATGAAAAGAAAAAGGACCTTGAACACATTCTACAGTGGCTATTAATAACCTAGTTTGATGAGCCGTAACTAGAGATATTGACGGAAATGAAATATTGTCAGCTTCTGTCATCTGGTCTGCCATTTTCATTTGTGTGAATTATGTGTAGTTGAACATCCTTTGTATCTAGATGGTAACCAGATGGGTTTTTACGCAAAAAGGTGATTGGAATCGACACCTCAAGTGACCTGATAAGGACGTCCTGTGGATGAGAGAACACGGTACAGCGATGTGCGTGTGACGTAACTGAGGACACACATAATCCTGCATCTTAATTTGAGATGGCTGGGGGTCATCGATCCTCTTGGCGATGAGCGTCGCCTTCTTTATTTGAGAGGGTCTGTCGCCTCGGTTGGTAGTCAGAAAAGGTTCTCACGTCATTAACAGAGTTGTTGATCTTGTGACTTGGAAAATCTAGAAAATTACGAATATATATATATATATATATATATATATATATATATATATATATATATATATATATATATATTATATATTGTAATAGCCACAATGCCTCTTTTAACTTCTCAAATTCTTTGCTCTTTTTTGGGATACGTTCGTCACTACAAAACCTTCACTTTGTCTGCCATCTTGGTGGCAGCGAGTTCGATTCTCGGGCATTCCATTGAGGAGTCAGAGATGTGCATTTCTAGCGATAAGTTGACTCTCGACGTGGTTCGGAAGTCACGTAAAGCCGTTGGTCCCGTTGCTAAATAACCTCTTGTTCCATGCAACGTAAAAACACCATACAAACAAACAAAAATTACAAAGCCTTCAGATCCAACTTCAAAGAAATAGGGAGAAATTGGTCCAGTAGCGGGAAACGCACCTGCGATACCATAATCACGACGGCAAGGTGACCTTGTCATGAATATGATATCGCGGGTTCGATTCCCGCCACCGGACTTCGTGAGTTCTTCGTATTTCTTTGAAGTTGGATATGAAGACTTTGTCGTGACAAGCTTTTCCAAAAAAAGAGCACAGAATTTGAGAAGTTAAGAGGGCATTGTGGCTATTACAATTACACATGTATCTGGTAACAATGACCAGTAGATTCTATATTATATAAATATATATATATATATATATATATATATATATATATATATATATATATGTAATGTATGTATGTATGTAAACACACACTTACACAAACATATATTATATATACATGAGTAATATACTGTATAAACATGTGTAGTGTATATATAATATAATATATATATATATATATATACATATATATATATATATATATATTATTGATTGTCCGTGTGTTTTGGCCGTAAAAAGAGGAAATAGCTTATAAGTGAGTTGTATAATTATAAAAAAAAAAAAAATAGCGAGGAGCAGCTGATAAAGAAATTAAACGGAAGCAATTAACCTGATTTTTTTTTATCAGATTATATTGCGTGGAAACATTCCATGATAACGATAAATTTCCAGAACTGACTCTACTCGAATTTCTCAAATTCAGCATTAAGTAAGGATGACGTAGGCTTTGGTTTTATCTCGAAGCCTGATTCAAATTCAAAGAAGACTGCGACTGCCTTTTTCTTTTGCTTGTTGTGGCATTGTTTATCTTTGTAAGTTCTTTTTCGAGTGCACCGGAAATTTCTAATGTCGTATCAGGTAACCGGATACCGAAGTTTAAAACCAGAAGGGGAAATGGCATGATTTTATTATAACTTTTTGTTTTGTACGTTTACTGGACTTTTGAATCCACACCGAATCTCTGGCATTTTTTTTTTTTTCGCGTCAACAAGTTCGTATTTCGTTGCAATTAAGATGAGATTGCTCTGTGATTTGAGGAGGTCACAGCTGACAGTGTCGTTTTAGTTTTCTGTAAAAGACAACTATTGAGATGGCTTTGTTCTGTCCGTCCTCAGTTCTTAAAAACTATCGAGACTAGAGAACCGTAAATTGATATGTTGATCATCCACCCTTCAATCATCAAACATACCAGATTAGAGCACTCTAGCGTCAGTAGTTTGTATTTTATTTAATGGTTAAAGTTAGCCGCGATCGTGCGTCTGGCTGGTACAACCATAAGTGACAACAGGCCACCACGGGCCGTGGCTGGAAGTTTCATGGCCGTGGCTGAGAGTTTCTTTGGCCATGGTTGAGAGTTTCATACAGCATTATATGCTCTACGGATATATTCTGTAGCTAATGTGTTTGACATTGTCATCGTTAGGGAATAAGATATCCTGGAAATGGAATTGAAGAATTTTAATTTGAAAGATTCATACGTGATATTGATTCCTATGAATTCATCTCCATTTAAACTGTCAGTACTGCGAGGATTGGCGAGCCGGATACTAAGATGTGTAATTGTTTCTAATAAGTATATGAAATCAAGTAGATGACAATATACATAGGTTTTATGACCTCTAAATTTAGTGTCCGAATTCGGTCTTTTTTTTCGCTGACTTTCTCGTGCTTAATTTATTAAATATAGGAAGGCAAACGCCACGAAATAAAAGTTAAACAACGGAGTAGTTGCTAGAACTTTCGACGCACGGTCCTTGACTACTCTGCTAGTCAAGGACCGTGCGTCGAAAGGCTTAGTAACATACTGTTGTATCACTTTTCCATCGTGGCATTTGCCTTTATTTTTACATATACAGATGTGTGTGTGTGTGTATGTATACCTATATTTACATGTTTATAAATATGTGTACATAATTTGTTTCTGGGTTACATAAGTGAGCTCCAACAGCCATTGTTCATTATTTTTTCCCTGCCGACACAGTAATCAAGAAACTGAGAAATTTACAGACGCGACTGACAGTCAGTCTGGTAAACCCACTGTACCTCGGTAAATCCAGCGATTGTAAGCAAATCCAGCAAATCCTCTGAACGTCCTTCCTAAGGCAATCTGGCCGATCATTAAGTCATATAGAAAAGGCTCAGTCCACTTTATTATTTATGCTGTCGTCTGTTGATAAGATAACGCCTCGAGTGAGACCCTAAGATTATACATCGTTTTTAAGGCTGTTACGAGGGATCTAATCGTCCTTTCGAGTCGATAAGATGCACCGAAATGCTTTTCTGCCTCTTCCAAGAAGTAAATGGCGTCTCTTCCTGCCTGCCACCTTTGCTTAGCACCTAATGGGTTTCCGACGCCAAGTTATTTCCGATTTAGCCTCATCCGCGTAGAGCATGTGGATACATAGATGTGTCTTATACACACACACACACACACACACACACACACACACACACACTCTCTTTCATTTCATTTGAACAGCTCCAGATGCATAAAAGTACCCACTGATGAGAAAATGTGGATAATTTCAAAGCAATATGCATAGCGCGTTCCATTATAGTTCAGAAGGAATTAGAAGTAGGCTGGTTCTTGTGGGTAATTTTCAAAATTTAGGTGAAAAGCTAAGAATTGTCATTCTCATAATCAAATATGTACAGAACTGACAAAGATGCGGTGCACTGTAGGCGTTACTTAAGGTTCTTTGCAGCGTGCCTTCGGCCCCTAACTGCAACCACTTAACTTTTACTGTACCTCCTTTCATGTTCTCTTTTTTCACCCTACTATCTACCCTCTCCTAACACTTGAATCATAGTGTAACTGCGAGGTTTTCCTCCTGTTACACCTTTCAAACCTTTTAATCTCAATTTCCCTTTCAGTCCTGAATGACCTCATAGGTCCCAGTGCTTGGCCTTTGATCTAAATTCTATATTCAACTGGACTCAACAAAGAAGTCGTGCGCCTTTATGTTCTTGTGTATTTTGCTCATTTGGTACCCCTGTGTTCAGCCTGAACAGACAGAGGACTGTGTGAAATGTCCTCGTATGTTGAAACTCTTCTAAGATGAAACCTTTGGCTCTTGTATTCTCTTTAGAACGATTATCTGTGATGTTCGATGATTCTACATAATACTCTCGTCTGTAAAAATTATGATGATGTAAATGGGACGATTTCTCACCGAAGAGTTACAGTGATATCTGTTCATTCGTTCGAATGTTATGAAATGATTCAGTGAAATTCACCATATTTACAAAGTCTTCAAGTAAATGTCAGCTTAAAGTTGCGGGATTATTTGAACAGTATATTAATTAGGATATGATTGTAATCATGTTCTCTCTCTCTCTCTCTCTCTCTCTCTCTCTCTCTCTCTCTCTCTCTCTCTGTTGTGCAAGTCACCGGTTTAGGATTCTCCGTCGTGTGTGACAAAATTTTGTGAAGTCATTTTCCCAGAGATTTCAGATTTTGCCGGCATAGTATTTTGGTGCTTTTATTATGACAGGCGAGCCACAACAAACCGGACAGGAGTGGTTATTTAGGATGATTGAGAGAGTCATTTATTGAGATTTTGGTTGTTTCCTGATTGCGAACATTGTTTTTTGGAACCGAGTCATTTTCTCGTGAGATCCAACAACTGTTTAGTAGTTCTCGAGGCCGTCCAGAATTAGTACATTTTGGTGTAACATTTTCTCTATTTACGTGTGGACTCAAACTTTAATCAAAGGAGACAAGATGACTTGTTCCCTGCGTTCTTTGAGATCTCGGATAACGTTTTGTGTAAACGGATATTACTCCGCAAAGGAGCGGACGTGACGTGACGCAAAGTGCTCTGTGTCATTCGGTCCGTTATGTCACTTTTGACTCCACGTCTTCATGACGTCTGATACTCATCAATCAGTCCGTGATTAGGTCGGCTGACAGGTAAATCAGAACCTCTATGTTATAAAACGCATGTGAAGGAGAAAGGCAATGCTGATAAGGACTATCTGATTTGAGGGACGTATCAGGGACCTTTATATTTACAGAATTTGATAGATCTGTGTTCAATTTTAACTGTTTAAAAAACCATTTGAATTTCTTGGGAAGCAACTGAATATTTTCTCTATTCCGGATGTTTCACTTTATCATTTTTTTCCCGAGAAATTGACGAAATTTTTCTTAATGATTAAATTCGTGTCCTGTCGTACAGTCGTGACAGACGACTAAGTCGGCGTCTTAAACAGGTGATAGCTTAATCCAACTTACGCAATAAGGTTTTCAGGTCTCATTAAGACCTGTTACCACTCTTGGCCTCGGCTGCATTGATTTCTGCATCTTGCTTCCCATCCATATTCGTTTGTGGCCTCTTCTTAATAGCTGTCCAACATCTTCAACACTGCCTTTCTCCAATTCTGAGATTTCCTTCCAGAATAGTTCCCTTGGGCGAGCCTGGGGTAATCGGGGGTTGTAACCCCATAGTCTTGTTCAGCTCCTCATATATTTTAAATTAGAATTAGTAAAGCTTCTATAAGTAGGATCAATTTTTTTTCAAATAATTTCG
>NC_087212.1:65288161-65310661 GCF_015104395.2 Macrobrachium nipponense | reverse complement strand
ACTCACCTTTTCTCTTATCCCACCACCATTGGTTATATTTGCTTTCTAATATTTGCGAATCAGTCACTCCTTTGTCAGTAGATATTTATCATGTTATTCATTATAATCATTCCTGCAGCGCGCATTATTAAGACGAAGGAAGCCAAAATAGACTGAGAGTTTCCAGCCGTGTGATTGGCTTATCAACAGCCAATAAGGAGCGTCGTAAGGGACGAGGCTAGGCATTCAAATGCACGGTTGATGTGTCTACTATAGATAGTGAACCCCGAGGGTAACTTTTCACCCGGCATGTATCCATTTATTCACCTTTGCGGCTTTTTTAGTACAAGCCCCTTGGGGATTACTGCAAAACGTCACCAAAAGACTGTTAATATCATAAAGATAAAGACCCCAAGAAATATTGCGAATCCTTCCCCGTGACTATTACCGGTCACCATAAATTAATGTGTGTGTGTGTGTTTTAATTTGTCCTGTTACTTTTTTTTCTTTTATCAAATTGTGAAAATTTTTCCTGTGACTTTATTAGCAGTCGCCGAAGTCTTAGACCATGGGTGGGGGAACCTGACTAAAAAGAGGAGCATACCATGAGGAAGGGAATTGTAAGCGTCTATGGGAGAAGGATATCTCTAAATAGTTCCAATGGCCGAAAATGAAAGCAAATTGTAAATTAGTTCACAAGAAGTATGCTGTGTTTAGTAACGTCTCTATTGTGGGGATCGCATTGGTGAAATATATTTTTGAAAAAATGTTGTATGAGAGAGAGAGAGAGAGAGATACCCTTGATGGCTCAGACTTTTCAGAGGGAAGAAAAGAAAAAAAAAGAAAGGGAAAAGGCGATAACTCGTAATTGCTTTTATGAGGCTTTAGCCGATAGCGTCCGACAGAGAAAGGGAGATGGCCGGTGATTCCAATGGTAAGTGTGGGAGGGCTTCGATTCTGTAGAGAATTATTACTGCGCATATTTTTCCCTTCGTGAAGGGTATTTATTTTTTCTATTCGTTTAGGCATCTTTTAATTATTTAGAGTCAAGCGGATAATTATTGGTTTCGATTTCTCCTCTAATTTCTGAAACGTGAGTCATGTAAGTTTTCAGAGCGTCTCAAGGTATGAAGAAATGCGCCTGACGACGTTATAGGCCTAATTTTGGTACACACTCTCTCTCTCTCTCTCTTCTCTCATCCTCTCTCTCTCTCTCCTCTCTCTCTCTCTCTCTCTCCTCTCTCTCTCTCTCTCTGGGGCATGTGCGTCAGATATCTCATGTAGGTAAAGTACTTTAACTGCGGTTACACAATGCAGTTTGATATCTGGGGTTCCTTAAATGTTTGTAAACACCAGTGATAGTTTTATAACCGCGTGCGTAACAGCAGTGATATCTGCCTGTTCGAAGTTAATTAAAAACTGCCTGGCGCAGAGGAACAGATTATATGTTGGCATGTTGCTTATGAATTTATGATACGCGTGATTGATTGATTAGGGATTTTAGAGTACTGAGTGCTTTATGCTCTTAATTAAGTGAACATTCTCAGCGATTTTAAGTTCTTTACATTGGGATTTAATAAACTGACCCAAATCTTTTTGTAAACCATTTTAGTGATTAACTATATTTATTCAGATGCAATTTTATTTCGTTTTGATTATTCTGCAATATATTTTTTTTGTGTAGTGTATCTTGAAATAGTTTAGATTTTCTCAGAAACGTGCATATATATATATATGATATATATATAATATATATATATATATATATATATATATATATATACACACACACACCACACATATATATATATATATATATATATATATATATATATACATATATATATATATATATATATATATATATATATATGACTGATATAAATGATTTGTTTACACAGAATTCCATCTAATAAAAGGAGCCCATGAAAGCGCCAAACTATGAAATGTAATACTATATTTCAGAGGCTGCTGTCTCTCTCTCTTCAGGTAAGTAATGATTCCGATTCATTACTTACCTGAAGGTAGAGACAGCAGCCTCTGAAATATAATATATTTTTTTGCATTTTTATGGCATATATATATATATATATATATATATATATATATATATATATATATATATATATCGAGCTACAATGTCCTTTATTCTAATTCGCTCTACCTCGGAATTAATATATTTTTTCATATATGCTTTAACCGAAGGGGAATTTTTTCTCGATAATAGATTTGCCTGGACCAGGCGCGAACCTATGGATCCTCAAACAAACCAAGGAACGTCAGTGAAGCTTTTCCTACTACACCACCGCGGTGGATCCATAGGAGGTTCGCGCCTGGTGGTCCAGGCAAATCTTATTATCGAGAAAAAAACTTCCCCTTCGGTTAAGCATATATGCAAAAAATATATTAATTCCGAGTAGAGCGAATTAGATATTAAAGGACATTGTAGCTCGATATATGTATATGAATCACGGAAATGTGATATGACTTATATATATATATATATATATATATATATATATATATATATATATATATATATATATCGTATTACTTTGTCACTTAACTGTAACAAAGAATCACTGATAGTATTCATGTTAATGTACTTTCCTAAACAAAATTTAAAAAATTTTTCCAAGATGCACAGTGCAATTTAAATATGTGAATAAAATCCGCATACCATTCTCAAGTAAACTACAGAACCCAGAGAACCTTCACTTTGAACAAGTACAGAAAAAAATGTATAGAAAGTCATCACACATGAGGTTCATCTCCCGGTGAGAACAGTAATGCCTTGGATTAACCAAGTACTGGATTAGCCAGAGACATTAGCAGTAATTCCTGATATCGTCAATCTCTTAAATCTCCTTTGTATATCTGGTGCAGAATGGGATCAAGGCCATGGATACCTGAAGGTATTGATCTACATTACACAGCAAACCATTTTTCTTAAAAAGGTTGTTTTGTCAAGACGTCATAGATATATATATTAAAAAAATCCCTTGAAGATGTGACAGTGAAGGACTGAATATATTTTACAAGAGCAGTGCCAGCTTTATTTCACAGGTTTTGAGTTCGTGAAATCCCTTTTGAAAAAATCAGTAAAAATGTAATTTTTATACAAGGAAAATACAAAAATCATGCGCATGAAGATAGCTATCTTTAACCTGCATGACCCATGAATTAGATATCTGATAAAATAAGCATAGTAAATACTCAATCAGAATTATCAGAAGAATAATAATCTTTTTGTACACCCGAGTGAAGAAAAGTCACTTTGAACTGATAGACAACAATAATAGTAGCATGATGAGTTGTAATACTTTATCTCTAGAAACCTTTCATTTTCTTTCTTTTGCTTCAAAAGATCCATAAATGCAACAAGGAAGGCCTATTTCCTTTGGTAACATACACACAAAAGGAAAATATTATTCATCCAAGCTCTGGTCCATTTGTCCGAAAGAGCTTTAAAAGAGAAACTAATTCTGTACCTAGGTTAATTCAGGGCAACTGTTCCCCTTCAGATGACCAACCTCAGAAGAATCCCCCCTTGGGATATGTGTTGACCTAGCAAGTTTGCTAATGTTTGTACTACTACTTTGTGTGTGCAGGCTACACAAATATTTTATATATATATATATATATATATATATATATATATATATATATATATATATATATATAATGCTCTCACACACGTGCGTGTGGCATAGGGATGTGACGACGCACTCAAACCCACCAAGGCTCTTTATAGATACCCTAAAGAACTCCATTTTCTTTGTTGCAGCCCTGCACGATCTTTCGTTTTCTTTGAGAACTCTTCGTGACCAAACTATATGAAGGATTCCTCTCTCTCTCTCTCTCTCTATCTCTCGTCGTCTCTCTCTCTCTCTCTCTCTCTCTCTCTCACCTCATCATTTCATCCATTTTTTCTATAACTCGGTTCTCATTACGCCTGTTTTCTTAGATATATTTTGAGTCTCAGTCAGTTAAATAATATGAAACGGTGTTTTTAATATAGGTTAGTATCTGGAATGTTGCGAAGTATCCTCCTGTACACTAATTAGACAACATTGTAAAAAGCTCAAAACTCCAACACAACAGAAATGCAGATATTGAACGCAAGAATATAACTTGATTAATGGTTCACTTGCTACTACATTGTCTTCTAGTATTTGACTTGGATCTTCCAAACCCTAATATATATATATATATATATATATATATATATATATATATATATTATATATATATAATATTATCTGCTGAGTAAAAGACGTCGAGTCGAAAAAATCTTCCATTAACTCCGTTGTTTATTTTTCCTTCTTGGCTTATACCTTTATTTATGGATTTATCACGTTCCAAACTTTCGTGATTCAGTTATAACATACATACATATATATATATATATATATATATATATATATATATATATATATATATATATATATTGTATTTACAAAGTTACAAAAACATACATGCCGTGAGTGATGTATGTAGATTCTGAACTTTGAACAGAGTAGAATTTAAAATGAATTTTTAACATGTACATAATCATCACTGGCGTATATCATGTGGAACTTGTAGGTTTTTTCGAGAAAAAAAAATAGAGGTAGAGTCAGCTGAGGAACTACATAAATTTACAAGAGGTGAGGGTAGTGTCTTTATACATTACGTGTACTGTCAATCACAGTTAATACCCTCAGGATATGTAGCGGGTAGAAGTTCTGAACTGCGTACAGTACCTGTAGATCGAGAATTATTACGTAAAAATGAACCTATATATGTACGTGTATATATATATATATATATATATATATATATATATATATATATATATATATATATATATATATATACCGTATGTAATAGGTCTTTTCATTGTTTGTACTGATGTGCTTGTTCCTCTTCTTCTTCGCAGGGATTGTGATAGGGCAGGACTTGTCCCATGATGGGGCAGCAGACGTTTTTCAGCGCGAGGGGTACTACAGTTACGTAAGACTTGCCTCTCTTCAGGCGTATCGGAATTACAGCACGACTGAGCCTCCTGGTGAGTACCCCGTCAATCACCTGTCATTTTCTTTCTCGTTGGTGAAGACAACGTATCATCTCTGCTTCCGGGCTCGGGTAGGATACGTCTTCAGTGGCATTCCTTGTGTAGGCACCTGTCTCAGACCTCTTATTTGCTTAGTTATTTTATATCGAATGTTTCTTGGCGTTGAAGGAAACCCGGTGGTAAAGATGATAGTTAATACAGAGATAAGGGTAGGGACGAGATAACGAGCAAAGAAAGGGCATGAAACGAGGCATTGCCTCAGGTTTAGCCACAGCGTGAAACCTTGCCCAGTATTTGTGCCCCGTATCCAGATGCACTAGAAAGCGTCTTTACCGAGTCTGACATCACAAGGACGAACAGACAGCTTCAGTGAACCACTTGCTAAATTGCTCTTATAATTATTATTTAAGAATGTAACTTCATTTTTGGAATGCAACTGTATTTGGATTGTTCTTGACCATATTTTGCGTTAGAGCTGATCCATATTTGACTCGACTAAGTGCTTAAGTACCGTGTGTAGAGTATTGGATATCTGGATTCTTATCTGAGTTGCCACCTAGGAATTATATTTAGCTTCCGTTAAATTCAATTATGTGGAATGGTTTACAGGTCAGGATCAGCGTTGTTTCATAACTCTCTCTCTCTCTCTCTCTCTCTCTCTCCAAATGCCAGCTTAGCTTTCAATAATGGAATTAAATTACAGTACCGTGCAAATCAAGAGAGGAGAAAAGGTAGTAATCGGAGTTGATGATAGCCTTGGTAAAGGGAGGATTACCAAAGGTAAAGTGTTCGGCTGAAAAAAGGTCGGTAGAATTGGAAGGCGAATAAAGAAGAAGAAATAGGAAGCTTGCCTGCTTAAACAAAGGATTTTTGCTTGCTGCCTACTTGTTTTTTTTTGTATTTTTTTTATTTTTTTTACTTTTTTAGGCTTAAGTTGTTTCTTGATGTAATTAGTAATGTTTGTTTAGATTCTTTTCTTAAACATAGTTTTCGTTCTGTTTTTTTTTCGCGTGTCGTTCGGATTTATTCGTAGCAGTAAGAAAATGAGAAGTATTTTATCCACAAAGAAGTCTTGAAGATGATAAGCATAAAAACCCACTTCGGGAACACATTTGAGTTGACTACGCATTAAAATTCTATTCAGATAAATCAGTAATAGACTCATGAGTGTTCGCATCATCATCATCGCCCAGTTTTTCTGTCTTCGCCTGCATTTCAATGCAGCGTGCACGTGCTGCAAAGTCATGCTTTGGAAACATTATTGCTCTAAGAATTTCGTTTTGCCGTTATCAGCTTCGTCTCCCTCGTGTTTTATGGCCTTGTGAATGTAAAGTCAGAGTCCGCGTGCTTGTTCATCATTATTATTATATTATTATTATTATTATTATTATTATTATTATTATTATTATTATTATTCAGTAGATGAAACCTATTCATATGCAATAAGCCCCCACGTTGGCCACTGACTTGAAATTCAAGCTTCCAAAGAATGTGGTGTTTATTAGGAAGAAGTAAGACGAGGTAAAGGGAAATACAGAGAGAAGAGATCCCACTAAATAAAAAGTGAGAAATAAATTAATGAATAGATAAATAGATTAAAATGTATTAAAATGCAAGAAGATTAGTATTAGGGTAGTAGTACATTGCATTTTTGCTTGAGCTTCCAAAGTTCCAATTGCACGACATCCTCCGGGAGGCTGTTCCACAGTCCAACGGTGTGAGGAATAAAGGACCTCTGGAACTGAGAAGTTCGACAGCGAGGAACATTTACTGCATATTGGTGTTACTGTTCAGCGAATCTGGCTCCTCTCGGTAGATAAAGGGGATCAGGGATCAATTGTGAATGTGAAAAATCTCTCTTGAAATACATTATATGAAAAAGTGACAAACAAGAGACCATCTGTCGATGGTCCAAAGTCATAAATGCTGGAATTAGGAAACAGAAACCTACCACCACAAATCACTCTTAACTGAAAGAGATAAATATCGAGGAAGTAGGTGGATTCAACACGCGACACCTCTGCCTGTGACATTTGCAAGTCGCAAGGCTGAGGTTTATTTTTAATCTGCAGTTTTGATTGCTTATGAATTTCCTCGTGTTGACGATGCGTCCAGGATTATCGATGACAGGTCGGGGACAGTTCGGTGGTCAAATCCACTTATCCAGACTCTGCTCGCCTTTCGAATATGTTGTCTTGCCTTGTTCATTTGCCGCCATACTCTTTATTTTTTTTGATTTAGCAAGCAGTTATATCACTTGAGCAAACATCTTTGACAAAAAGGAGTTGTTCTTAGCGGTAAGGGCTCTTGTTTCATAGTTGCAGATTTAATATATAGTCGTTCTGATAAGTATTCATAAAAACTCATCATCAGCTAGTTCCATTTGGGATCATATCAACAGATAACAAATATCACTGTATTGTCCTCTTAAATTTTTATTTTTCATTACTCCATATTTTTTCAATGGAAAATTAAGTATATACTCTACTTTTATTTGTAATTTAAACTCTCTCTTGAGGAGGTATGAAGGCGTTGTACAAATATCTCTCTCTCTCTCTCTCTCTCTCTCTCTCTCTCTCTCTCTCTCTCTCTCTCTCTCTCTCTCTCTCTCTCTCTCCAGAGAGGAATATTGCTTCTGCGAACTTGAAGCCGGATAGATAAAATCTGCCTTTAAACTGAACTCTGTGAAATGAGAAAATAATTGGCATCTTTTCCTTGAAAAATAGATGGAATCCCCCGGAGACAGTCTCGCCTTGCTCTCGTTTCCTCGAGAGTTTCGTCAAGATTTGTTTTCATGGACGAGTTCTCTCTCTCTCTCTCTCTCTCTCTCTCTCTCTCTCTCTCTCTTTATTGCTTTAATTGGGCTTTTGTTATTTTCAAAATTACAGAATATCAGGAGTCTTTAATTTCGTTTTGAATAAAATTTCTCTCTCTCTCTCTCTCTCTCTCTCTCTCTCTCTCTCTCTCTCTCTCTCTCTCTCTCCATGCAGTGACCATGGTAATTTCGACGCCATTTTTTTTTATGTAGCAATCAGTCAGTCTTTTGTTTATTTTTATTAATATTTTCAGCTTTGTAACGTATCCAACTCGCCTCCCTCCTTCCCCCGTCTTTCTTGGAAAAAGTCCGTGTTGTTAATTTCTTGTTCGCTACGTGTACTGGGACCAGGGGAAAAAAGCCCTTAAAAAGTGGTTCGCCTCACAGTCTGTAATTATTTTAATTATTTGCCCTCTTCCTGGTAATCATTTTCCATACGTAATCATTTTCCGTTTTCTGGGAATGCATGAATTGGGTCACGGTTGTGCGGGGAGGTCGTTTATTCTCATTGCACGTTTGTTTGGAAGCCGATCCTCATATGTTTCACATTTCGCGTCAGTATCTTTCAGGTGGTCACTTCTGCGAATTGCCAAACGTGTCTCTGTTTTAGCCTGAATTTCATTCTAGGTTGTTCTTGATGTTTTAGTGGTATAATTACAATGAAATCTCTCACATTGCTCTTGATATTGTATTGTGTAATTACGATGAAATCACTATTTTTTTCATATTGTAGCGGTCTAATTACGGTAAAATCTCTAAATTGTTCTTGATATTGTAGTGGCGTCATTGCGATAAAATCACTAAATTGATTTCGATATTGTAATGGTATAATTACGGTGAAATCACTACATTTTTCTAGATAACATAATGGTATAATTACGATAAAATCACTAAATTTTTCTTGATAATGTAATGGTACAATTATGATAAAATCACTAAATTGTTCTCGATAATATAATGGTATACTTACGATGAAATCACTAAATCGTTCTTGATAATATAATGGTATAATTACGATGAAATCACTAAATCGTTCTTGATAATATACGTAATGGTATAATTACGATAAAATCACTAAATTTTTCTTGATAATATAATGGTATAATTACGATAAAATCACTAAATTTTTCTTGATAATGTAATGGAATAATTATGATAAAATAACTAAATCACTAAATCGTTCTTGATAATATAATGGTATAATTACGATAAAATCACTAAATTTTCCTTGATAATATAATGGTATAATTACGATAAAATCACCAAATTGTTCTTGATAATATAGTGGTATAATTACGGTAAAATCACTAAATTGTTCTTGATATTATTTATAATGACCTTTAATGTCGATTCTCGCTATATTGAATTCTTCTACTTGCCTCCCTTTTAGCGCATATTCAAAATAGTTCTCGTACCGTGCGGCGAATTTGTTCCAGGGTCTTCCAGCATACTTATGCTAACCCGTTGTGTAGGTCGGCGTTTGGCGTTGTCTTATATGACATTTCCCGATTTGCGCAGCGAATTCCTTCATCCATAGAAGGGACCTGACTCTCCTACCCGGCTCTCCTTTCACCCTCGTCGCCAGCAGGAGGCCTTGTCTTGGGGTCCTGAGGTGAAATTGATAATGCAGTCACAGACAAACTGTTACTTTTTTAACTTCCGAGGTCTTTTGTTCGTGGGAATTTGAGGTTTGTTTCTAAATTCCTCCTTTCTAATTGTCTTTTCCGTTTCGATAAGTGCTTAAATGTATGATAAAGTACTTTACTTGGGTTTTGGGGATTAATAAGTGAATTTTTCTGTCATTTTTGGGGGGATTAAAAAGACAATTTTCCTGTCATGTTTTTGGGAGATTTAAAAGTTACTTTTTTCTGTCATGTCTTTTGGGGATTAAAAAGTAATATTTTCTGTCATGTCTTCTGGGGATTAGAAAGTTAATTTTTCTGTCATGTCTTTTGAGGATTAAAAATTAAATTTTTCTGTCATATCTTCTGGGAGTGAGGAAGTTAATTTTTGGGTATTAAAAATTAGAATTTTCTGTCATATCTTTTGGGGATTAAAAAGTAGAATAGCTGTTATGTTTTTTGGGGATTGAAAAGTTAATTTTTTCTGTTACATTTTTAGTTAATTTTTCTGTCATATTTTTACTGGAAAAAAAAAGAAAAATTTTCTGTAAAGATTTTTGGGGATTGAAAAGCTAATATTTCTGTCATGTTGTTTGGAATGACAAAGTAAATTCTATTTCATATCATAACTATCGATATCGTTTTTTCTCCCTTAATATGTATAGAATACTAAGCATTCTTGGAGAACGCTCTGTGGAATACGTGATTCGTAAGCGATCGTCCTCGGGGTTATACCTTCGTATACCACTCTTAAAGGAGCAACGTAAGACCTGGAAGAGATGAAATTGCTCATGGTTTAATTGCTGTGCTTCATGGTTCATCATTGCTTAGCCCTGCGCTGATGTGCCAGGAATTTGATTAGAAATTTTCAGTCGCTGAGTCGCTTCACTGTTGTGGAAACTGACCTGCAAGGGAAACGTGCAACAGATGATTGAAGTTTTATTATTATTATTATTATTATTATTATTATTATTATTATTATTATTATTATTATTATTATTATTATTATGAAGGATGGCTGCATCGTGCGAATTAACCTTTTATTGATTCTTCTCAAAATAAGATTAATTCGCACGATGCAGTCGTTCTTTTTAATTAACAGGACATGCTTTTAAGAGAGGGTCTGCTTCTTTTATTATTATTATTATTATTATTATTATTATTATTTTATTTTATTATTATTATTATTATTATTATTTCAGACGGGTTATTTTAATATTTTATCCTTTTTTATTAATCCGAAACTGCTGACGGTCATTAGCTAAGATCTAATCGTTTGCCTCATTGACATAATATTATATATACTACACTGGGGGGCATAATTTTCCTCTAGATTCATTCTCAGGATTTGGACGGTTACTAAATATTTATAGGAACAATTTTTATTTTATTTTATTTATTTATTTATTTATTTATTTATGTTTCTATTTATTTATTCTTTATTGATTTTTATTTTGTTTTTACTTCGAAGGAAAGAGAAAACCTGGATGTATATCGACATGTTGATGCTCGATACAACCGCTCAAAAATTTCTGCCTCTCTCTAGCTCGCATCTACTACTTCTCCTGCTTATTCTCTTTGATAATTTGTTTCGAATGGTTGTCTTATACTCTTCGTATTGTGCGACAACAATAGTGTTACGCAGATAGTATGTTTTCCGCAATTTTTTTTTTCTCAGTACAAAACCCAAAATCACCAAATGGTTTTTTTTTTTTCTAAGACAAATTATACAGTGCAGTCACTTAATGGGTAATTCCTACTTAACATTTTGTAATTCCCAATATAGTTCTCTGTAAGTTTTTAAATTTTGTAATACTACTTGAGTTCCATATCAGCCCTGATGAATAACTTTTGTCTAGTAATCAATAGGGTGGAAAAGGTATGTATAATACCACAGCCAATGCCATTCATTCAAGGGGGCTTTCCCCTTTACGCATACCGCGTCCGGGTTGCCTGCTGCGCTGTGCTTTGTAAGCTTTTGTTTTGTACAATAAATTGTTTTCTCTCTCTCTTTCAATGCAAAGGCTAAAGGGAAGACTAGGGCCGTTGAGCAACAGCGATGTTTTAGCTGCAAGTGACCCACGGCCTTCTTGAAAGGTGGTGAGGAAGCTACCAATCAGGGGAAACAGGACCAGAGATCATGTCAATAATTAAAGTAGAAAGAGAGAAACCGTCACAAAACAGGATTTTTGTGGTTGCTTATTCCCATTTAGTAAACAGTGGACACTCGAGAGGACACTATCCTTCGTCTGTAAAGAACTGGGTCGGAAGTAGCACCCAAAAATGAGAAGTAGCCAGAAACCCTGCAGTAGGGGATTTGCAATGGTGATACCAGTCATTTTTTTTTTCTAAAGATTCACTTCTATCGAGAAAAGAGGTGGGAAGAGAAGCACCCACATATGGCAACAGTATTCCAAATAGAGAATGGTAATTTCATTCTCTGTTTACTTGCTTGGATGCAAACTTAACTGTTGACATCAAGACATAACTAGTCTTTCATATATAATTTTTAAAGTATAGTTGCTTTAGTAATTTGGTTTAGTTGAGTGTATTTAGACAGATTTGACGCAACTTTATCGTTTGGATTTAGAGGCTTAATTAGCTTTGTTAAGCAGAACTAAAAATTGGGTCTGTACACAGGACAGAAAAAAAGGGTTATAGAAAAGCATATTTGTTTTAGCAGTTATAATAACTCCCACGGGATATGGTCCCCGAATCAGAGCTTGAGGAATGATAAAGAATTCATGACGGCTAGATGGTGGAACATGATTATCGACAAAGCACTAATGAGAGAAGTTGACAGGGAAAGGTCGACGATAGAGAGGAGGAAGTGCAGGCGAGGGAACAAATCCTTGGAGAACTCGACGAGAACTCGACGAGAAGTGGGGGAGGGAAATATCCCGCTAGGTACAGGACTCTTGAATAAAATAACGCAAATAAGATTAATAGGAGGAAGGTTGCAAGGTCGGCCGAAGGGGCCTTATGCCAGACTCTGTTGTATTCTTCAGACCTTGGTTGAACCCTTAGATATCTTAGGAATGAAGTAGAAACATTCTACACAACGCTGGTACAACCAAATATCTTGGGAGGAATGGTCGTCATCTTGACAAGTGCTGGTCTGTGTTTATAATTTATTGATTACTTATATTATTTACTGTTCTTCGCCCAATATGATACACGTCCACTACCTAGAAATCTGTCTTGCAGTTCATGAAGTAGGGATACGGAAAAAATTCATACACTCAATGACATGCTGACACTCGATGCGTGACTGCCAATGTCAAAAACGAAACACGACCAGTATTTCGCAATTGATCGAACTACGTGAATTACTGGAATCAAGATAAAGGGGATTAAGTGGAAAATCTGGTAGTGCCGAGAACAGTCTGGTTTTGAGAAATAATTTCTTGATTGCAAGGTGCTCTAAGATTAAGAGCATCAGATGACCAGGGGGGAAAGAGGACTGGAAATTATCCTGCCCCGCCTTATAACCTCTGAGGTAAATCTGACTGGAATTCATGGAAATCTCCTCCTGGCCAGACCTTGATCTGGAGTCGTGATTTATTCTCACGGATAACTTGAAATATGGGAAGGCGCCATGCGTGAGCGACGTGGATCTCTCTCTCTCTCTCTCTCTCTCTCTCTCTCTCTCTCTCTCTCTCTCTCTCTCTCTCTCCTGACCTTTTGAATTTCGTCATTGGTGATGTATGGAGGTCAGTAATCTCTCTCTCTCTCTCTCTCTCTCTCTCTCTCTCTCTCTCTCTCTCTCAAAATGATCTCATTTATTACGTTTATATGTAAAAGTTTGTGTAAAAGGTTTGCAATGAAGTCATTCATTCCTGCTTTCCGAGTGGAACCTCCCCGTTTGTTTCCCGTGCAATAAAAAGTGGTTCGTGCGTAGATCAGGTTTGATCTGGTTCCTTCCTGGATAAGTAGCCACTCGCGCAAAAAGTAGGGTGTTAAATTCAAGGATTATCAGTGATAACGATAAGGTTAATGTCAGTTTCAACTGTTGCGAAGTGACACTTATATTTCTTTTTTCTTACCCAGTACAGTAATGTGTATATATATATATATATATATATATATTATATATATATATATATATATATATATATATATGCATATATGTCGTACTGTTCTTTAATTGCTAATGTAAGGTGAACGTCACTATAATGTTGACCGTAAGTCATTATGTTACGAAATGTTAATAAATAAAGTCATCATTTTTCTTACCGAATACAATACAAATAATATATATATATATATATATATATATATATATATATATATATATATATAATGTACAATTCTTTTATTGGTAATATAAAGTGAACTGCATTGTAATGTAGACTGGTCTTGTGCCCCACTTGTTTCGTAGCGGTCAGTGAGCATGTCAGTTCTCCGTTCATGTGAATTGTCCGTTTAATTGGAAGGTTTTATGCTTTTTTGCTCTCTCTAGTTATGCGGTATGTAGGGTATGTGTTGCATGTGGTTAGGCAGAGAGCACTTTAACCTTCATTATTGAGGACGGGTCCCCACACTTATGAAAGCACAAAAGGTATTTGTGGATTTCAATGTTCTGTGGATTAAAAAACGAGAAACAGCGCGGAATGCGCAGTTGCGGTCTTTTATGGAAACGAATTTGGTGTTAGACTAAGATTCTCGTCAATAAAATATATCAGTTCGACCTTCCTTGCGTTAAGTAGGTAGTTTTTAATTGTAAATATATATTCTAACGATGAATCTTAATCATATTGACTTTGTAGTATAACTTTATTTAATCTTCTATTTCCGTATCTTTGTCAGCAATTTTGTTTATTGCCTCTAAGTATTTAACGACTAAGGCATATTCTTGAGCATTGATTGCGACGATGCTTCTCTTATGAAAGAAAAGGTTTCTGATCTTAAAAGATTTCACCCTGGTCACTCATTTTTTTTTTTCGTTGTATTGCTTCATTAGACCAGATCCCTCACGCGACTTACATTTGAAATTTAATTTGCTGTTCATGGTCATAAATATCTCATGGAATAATACTCTCTTTCCTGGGATGACAAAGGATTAAAGGAAGATACTTCAGTAAATGATAGGAAATTGACATACTCGAAAACTTCTAAAATGTGCTTTCGTAAATAAAATAAGTATTCTTTTTAAGTGTCCATAAGATACAAAATAAAGCGGTGTTAGATGACTAGAGACGATGTTTTTTTCCAATGTCAAAACAAGATGCTCATATGTCTCTCTGATAGGATTATCAGCGGCCTGTAAAAACTGGATTTCAGTTAATTATTTACGCCGGCGACTGCAGACTATTTTTAAGGCGTTGTTTGCTGAATTTGCCTACTATATTGTCGAAGGAAAATGTGGCCTTGATTGTGTTGCTAGGGAAAAGTTTCAGATAATGTGGTCACTGTTTCTTCATGGGTCACTTGTGCGTCGAGATAAATGTTAGAAAGCTGAACTTCTTCATCTAGACCAGGCCATTAATAGATTGTTGGGGTGGGGTGGCGTTGGGTGGGGTGACAAGCTGTGATGTGAATTCTAGGTCTTTATGAGAAAGCGATATGCTCGTCCCTTGAAAGCCGGATTGTAAAACTTTGGAAAACATAGGCAACGAGAGATTCCCAAAGCTTAGTATCAAATGGGAAGTAAGAGCCAACGGAGCGAGTTGTCAGAGGCAAAGTAGAGAACAAACCGAAACGATAAAGGTTAATGAGGAAATGACTGAATAATTCGCATCTGTTTTGCGTTGTTGTGGAACGCTCACATTATTGATAAAAGCCTTCAGTACTCACGTTAAATATCATACAGACGTCCCGGTACATATTAGTTTATGTCTTTTTATTTTGAAGGTTTATACCGCCTTATTATTTTTCCAAAATATTGAATCTGATAGTTTCGCTCCCAGTTACCTTTAGCTTTGTAAGGTGTTCCACCTTGACGCAAGATCTTCTCAAATATAGTAAGGCCAAAATAGAAAAATTGTCGCGAGGCTTCATGTCACAGGACTTTCTTCTGTAGTTAAAAATGATAGGGTGTTGGCGTCCAGGAATCCAAATAAGGACACAGACCCTGGGCTCACATTTACCACTACATTATTGTCACATTTGAAAGGGAAATGGGACACTTTTAAAGTAACCCTCGATATTGATTTTGTCTTCACATTTACCCAAATATGAAGTCTTCCTTATCCCCACTCATGCAAGCACAATCCGGCCACGATTCGTATGATTCTATTTCTTATTTGCTTTGCCGGCGTCCCACGCGTTCTTGGACGTAGCAGACAGTCATGTAAGGAGAAAGTGTTATGGCCTGATGACTTTGGTACACTCACACTCGCCAGTAAACCGCTTGCGTGCTTCCACACAGTGTAATTAAACATGGACATGTCTAATTACTATATGTGGCGGTGCGCGCATGTATGTGTTTTTACTGGGGGTGGTGGGGGGTGATAGAAAGTCTTCTGAATGTGACATCCCTCATTACCTGATAATTATTAGTCTGCGACGCACAATAGCCCGGAAGTTGGATCCGTCTCTCGGATGAGATTTGCCATTCAGTTCGAGGTCAGATCCTGTGAGACCTCCAGAAAACATCGCGGTCGCGGGTTTGTCAACAGTACTTTGTCAACTGGATATGTCAGGTTTAATAGACGTTCGATCATTTCTTGAGCATTCACTATTGTTTTGTATTTTAGCTCGATAGGGCTGCGATTTCCGTGTGTGCTCCATCACAACTTGCACCTCACGGGATGATGAGCTCATGATTTTGCCATTTCCAAGTCGACACACGTAAGAAAAACGTTGAAACTTCACTTAGAAAAAAATATTTATATAGAGTTTGGGCTTCAGATTTTTTTTGAGAGCTTTTTTTTTTTTGGAGAGCCTGGCTCTACCTCTATGCCCTCGCCCTCCACCCCTCCCGCTATGATCCCCTGATTTTAGGCTGTGGGGCCCTGACCTTCCATCCAAATAGAGAGATTATACCGGAAGGAGCACCTTGAGATGACTCTCTCTCTCTCTCTCTCTCTGCATGATTAGATATTTTACACGATTTCTGCGTTACCAAAAGGAAGTTAAATGCTTGGCTAGACAACTCTTAGACATGTACTGAACGTTACATGGCATTATAGATTCACTCGGTACTCGAGAAACTAAGTATTCTTCTTGTAACTTATGAGCTTACAAGGCATTCACAAGAGATACCTAAAAGGATTATTATTATTATTATTATTATTATTATATTATTATTATTATTATTATTATTATTATTATTATTATTCATAATGAAGCCATTGAATGTATTGCACTAGTGTAACAAAAAGAGAAAGTGGCCATAAAACTGTATGAACGACCTGGCCTGATTTTAAGTTGAATAAATACACGCAGAAAGTGAAGAATAATTGAGCGGGGAGTAAGAACTTGGATTATACTCATTATGCTTCAGAGTAGTTAAATAGCCATGTTTTTAATAAGAACCCCCGTCATTAGTAAATCGTAAAACTTAGTGCAAGTCATTGCGAGGAGCAGGCTTACATTTTCTTGTCTGAGAGTTAACATTGCGGGAAATGGCTTCAGACGACAAAAAAAAAAAAAAAAAAAAAACAAAAAAAAAAAAAAAAAAAAAAAAAAAAAAAAAAAAAAAAAAAAAAAAACTATCCCCCCCATAAAAAAATTACTAAGACTCAAGAGGCAAGAGACCCAGAAGTCAGTTCAGAAGGAAAAGCAACATTTTCAGAGGTGGCCGCTTCTCGGAAACCGCATGCAAATGTATCGTCGTCTCGGCTTCACTATTTGCATGAGTGCCGTGTCAAGGCCGAGAGAGAGAGAGAGAGAGAGAGAGAGAGAGAGAGAGAGAGAGAGAGAGAGAAATATTCCTTGGGAACTTTCCTCCATAGATGTTGTCTTCGTCTTCCTAAATGTCAAGGAATCCCGAGCCCATGTAACAGGAAGGCGAAGGAAAGAAGAAGAATCCTGCCAGGCAGGAATCGTGATCGTTTGAAAATCTGTCGAAAATTCTTACCTTGATCGAAGGGCCGAGTTTCGAGCACACTCCCTTGCAGCGAGGATGAGGAGATTCCTGACACCCACGCCCACCTCCCCAACCCCCTCACCCCCACACCTTTTCTTTTCTTCAACTGACTGCAGGTTCCTTGATGTTCAGGCCTTGACCGAAGGCGCGAGGATCACTCGCCCGATTTCATTAAGGGGCGAAACTTATTGCTTCAACGCGCTTGACCTTCGACTGTGCGCGCAGTTGGCCCTGCTACGGTTATTCACTTCTCCAATGACGATCTACGTTGGAAAGCTCTCTCTCTCTCTCTCTCTCTCTCTCTCTCTCTCTCTCTCTCTCTGTAATCTTTCATTCCCCTGGGGTGTGAGAGTGGCTTGCGTAACACGAGTCTTCTCCCAGGTTAAAGATTTGGGAGAACAGGTATTTCTCAATACTAGTAGGTATACCTTTCCTTGCGGCCTAAAGCCCCATTCTCTCTCTCTCTCTCTCTCTCTCGCTCTCTCTCTCTCTCTCATAGCTAGTATAAGGTGGAGGCGTTTTGTTCGTTGAGTAGTTGTTCATGTGTATATATTTTTTTTATATTGTATATATCTATATATATGTGTGTATGTATGTATGATAAGGTTTCTACAGAGAAGGTCTCTTCCATGAGAACAGGACTCAGGAAAAAGGAAAATCAATATATATATATATATATATAATATATATATATATATATATATACATATATATATATACACGCATACGTAAATACGTAACGATTTTCCCGTCCCAGTTCTCACGGACGTGACCTTTCCTGTCAAACTTTATTTACCTCATAAAATATCACAATTTTTTCGTGTGTACTCGAAACCTCATAAGGCAAAAGAACCGTCGGGGTGACCTTCAGTTTATTCCTTCTCCGGCATCAGATCTTATAGAGCCTGTTCATCGTCTGCTTTCTTCCGCTTTCTTATTGCAATTGCAGAGGCGGTGGAATTGTAAGAATGGAAGAAAAAGGCAACTTTCTTGAATGAGGATGAAGATATTGTAAGATGTTTTTTCTTTTTTTTGTGTGCCTCGCAACACTTCCGATGCCAGGGCTACACCGAGGAAGTTGTTCCCATCGAATGTTTTCGTAAACGAACGCTCGGGGTCGCATTTCAGCGTCCTGTAGCCACACTATTCAACGAGGTTAATTTCTAAGCAAATTATAATAAAATTGGCGGGTTTTCTTCCAGTCGTTAAGCTACCGAAAAAGACACCATTTCATCTTGAATGTCGTGTTCAGAGTGGCTGAAAACTGGCGAGTACCATCCAATTAGGCACACGGGCGGCATTTTGGCCCAACTCGGCGTTGAGTGCCGTGGAGAAAAAGGGCCGTGTGTTGATCATGGTGACGTCACAGATAGCACGGCAGGTCAGGCTGTCATTTGTGTAAAGATCGTGGATGCGTGCAGACCTAAGGAGCTTGGTGCGGTTTGAGAATGGCTTGCCGAATACTTATCTTTTTGTTTTCAGTTTATTTCAAATGATCAATAGTGCCATGGAGTATCCTCGACGAGAAAATGCAGAGAATAGGAATGTGTTGTACAAGAAAGGATTCTTTGAAGTGGAGGGAAAATGTGGCACCGGCATATAGCGTGAAAATATATATGCTACTGGGAGTGTGTTAACGAAATCGAAATGAAAAGACTGAAATAGATATCAGTGCGACCAACTGTGTACATCACATGTTGCGGCTGTGAAGTGTCATGGAAAACCTGTGCGATGAAATGATTTTTATGGAAATCCTGGTGATACTTTAATGATGTGGTGGAGATGTTGGCGACGTTCGGATATTTGTTTGAAGTGTTACCCTTTGCAGCTCTGACGTTCACTTTTCAGTTGAGTCGTAAACTTTATGAGGGTTATGTTATGTAATGTGAGCAGATGCTCGGATTGAAAGCCACATTATGTAATTAAGAGCAGATGTTCAGATTAAAAGCCACATTCATTTGTCACCTATATATACTATATAATACATTGTGTATACATATACACATGTGTATGCATGCATACTCGTATGATTTTTTTTCAACAGTAAATCGCTCCCGCCAAACGATTGACTTCGTTGGAAACTGATCGACAAAAGAACCTTTGCTTCTTTTGTAAAACTGCCGAATCACGGAGGAAGCGCCTTTGCCTAGAACTTCCTTGCATTATCCGGTTTCTAAACCTATACTTACACATAAGCAAAGTTACAGGGTAATGTAAAAGGGCTGTGAATAAGATGTGGATATTTGTTGCAGGTGCGGTTAAGAGACACTTCTAGTGGATAGGTGCTGCAGAGGCTATTAAAAGGTTGCAAGTCAGTGGTATTAATAGAAACTCCAGAGTAAATATTGGACAGAATATAAGGTCATAATAGTAAACACAAGATTGGGCAATATACGGTTGGTGAAAGAATGAGAGTGGTCGGTTTGTATAGGTATTAAAATGTTAGTGCAGGAGAGAAGAGGCAAACCGCAGAGTAATTTTAAAATAAATTAACAGAACTCCCGCAAAAGGCTTCCTGGACAAGGACAGGACTTTTGGACGCAAATGTTGCAGTGTTTGAAGGGATCATTGGGCCATCTTTTCCATGATGGTATGAAAGCGTAGATCGAATGAATAATTTGTAGGCATTTGGATGGCAGAGAGAGAGAGAGGGAGATTGGGGAGAGTATTTGAGGGAATGGAGGTGGATTCAAAGCAGAAGGGTCTTTAGCATGTGAGACGGACGAGTGCTTGTGCAGGACAGTGCGCGTTCATGCGGTACTGAGCAGCTTTCTCAGTACTGTAGTTATATGAAGCGACTGTTGGCCTTCACATGATTCAGCAGTTAGCAGACTTGCAGTAATCACTTGCTCAGTTTTGCCTAGAGTTCCACCCCTAATATTAGGGTAACTTTCTTTTTGGTGGAATTACACCCACACATTCATACACACGCCAACACACACACACACACACACATATATATATATATATATATATATATATATATATATATATATATATATATATATAGAGAGAGAGAGAGAGAGAGAGAGAGAGAGAGAGAGAGAGAGAGAGAGAGACCCTTTGCGGAAATCTTCAGCCTTAGCTGTTCCCTTAAACTTGCATGAGAGGCTCATCAGCAGGTCATCAAACACAATGTCAGTCCTTGAATGCTAAGGCTCTGCCACAGCCTCTATCCATCACTTTCTAGGTCTTCCTTTCCTCCTCTCTCCACACGCCTCCAAATGATAAGCTTGCAGCTAAAATATCTCAGAACACACAGGCACGTCGTATTACCTAGACTAACTCTTTACCAGTTATATTATGCATCTCATTTTAAATGCTCTTCAGAACACATTATTTGTAGAATTAATTCATGGATTTCGATGTGACTCCACAGTGTGGTAGGCCCAAGCTTTTGAACCTAGCTCAATGCCTGATAGATTTCATTGGCATTACGGTCTTATTGTCCATGGGAGTCCTTGATGGCCCTAGTCCTCTCTTTGACGAAGAAGGGCCTTGGCCGTTGATCATTTACGGTGTTCGGTCTCTCAGTCATAGTGTGATAGCTTAGTGATCTGTCCTTTAATCTTACTATCCATAGACACTAATCTGTCCCAGGTATGTTGGCATTTTCCGTACGTCACCTGATCTGCAACTTGCCCTTTCTTTCGTCCTACAAATTCCCATTACTTTTACTACCAAATACGCAAATCAGCCGCTACCATTCCTTCAGCAGCACTGTACTCTTGTTGTACTGCTCCGTCTTCCTGGTGGCCTTTTCTCCTCTTACTGACGCTCAAATTCGTTCATTAGTTTCTGTAGTTTCACTTCTGTACTGCAGTTGGTGCTGTATCACCCGTCAACGTCAGCCATTCTGCTTTCAGTTCACAGCTTATTTTCTTATCCCACAACTTTGCACGTACATCTCTCCCCTTGGTGTTTACGAGTAGTAAAATGCTGTACATGTCGACTCTTGGTGAAGAGAAATGGTAGATGTTATACACCAATGCATGCAACAGTACTTAGGGCATATTTCAGTGCAAAATGCCAGGTACCATAATAAGGGTGGATGCTGAGAAAAACTAAACTTCAGTCATTAACATTTTTACCTGCTCCATATACCCACTCAGAAGTGTGTATGTATAGCCTGTATACCATGACTCCAACATTCAGCGTAAAATGGCACTTATGTACAGTATAGACTCTCTATCTTTTCATTTTGGCTTTATGCTATCTTAGCATAGGTAACTGAAAGATATAATTCCTCATTTTTTTTTTATTTATAGAAGTTAATGAATATCATAGTGTTCGATTTTGTCTGGTCGTCATAGTAGGGAAGTTGAATTAGCACGCACCGACTAAGAAGGGAACAAAAGGAAAGACAAACTTGGCAGTGAATATGGCAGCAAAGACGAGTTCTCGCAGATTTCCAAGATTCGCAAAGAAATTTGAGTCGAAAGTCTTGGAATTTCCTTTCATTTTCGTGTGATGAGGCTTATATTCTTCACCCGCGGGACCAGAGTGTGTATGTGTATGTGTGTGCGTGTTGATTTTGGCTGTTTGTGTGTTTGTGTGTGGGAGTGTGAATGTGTGTCCTGGAAATGAGAATTTGTCTAATAACGATCTAAGTATACTTGAGAAAGAGATAAAGATGGTGAAAAGTTAGTCAGAGTATGTACGTATGGATGAAATCGTTTGAGTTATATCTGATAATTATTTCTTTGAGGCAATAGATAATGGCGTGATTGTGTAGGGGAAGATATGGAATTGAAAGGTATAAATGAGAGCGAGGCACAGGACAGAAATCGATGGAGACGACTCATTCGCAATGGCGACCCCATATAAAAATGGGTTTAAGCTAGGAAGAAGAAGAAGAATAGATAATATCAATTCAGGTTATCTACGGGGCAAATAATGTATACGATTTTGTATTTTTCCAAAATGCAAAAAGGTTAAAAACAGGGAGCTTTCGACCGTTTACACAACGGTCGAAATCTCCCTGTTTTTAACCTTT
>NC_087212.1:65280661-65285661 GCF_015104395.2 Macrobrachium nipponense | reverse complement strand
AATTCCGTATAACTAAGAGAAGCCCATAAAAAAAACGTAGTAAGTAAATACTATAATTTAAAGACCAGCTGTCTCTCTCTTCATTTGGGTACTGAAATATAGGATTTACTTTCTACATTTTAGCGTAGAGTGTATATAATGTTCTAAGAGGTCCTCAATAATAAAAAATGTTGCAAGTACGTGTATAATTTAAAAACCCTTTACAAAGCTTTCGAACCCTTCCCTGGTTCATCTTCATCCAAAAGATTTTGGACTGATGATGAACCCAAGGAGGGGTTCGAAAGCTTTGTAAAGGGTTTTTAAATCATACACGAACTCGCAACATTTTTTGTTATTGTGGACCTCTTATAACAATGATTATAATAAAACATTCCCAGCAATTTCCAATATGAGACTACCAATAAATATTCAAATAGAGAAGAGAGTGAATGAAACCCGTTACCATTTCATCTTCCCACTCTGAAATTGAGACGGCGGCTGCATTAAGAACTATTAGGAACAGTTGAGCTTTGATCCGAATATTTTTCTGTCCCTCCGTGATTTACATTCTTTTTAATAAAGGAACTTTAAGTTATCACAATAGCCAATGAAAAAAGTACAAACTCCAATGAATAAAGTTACAGGACTCGAATCACTTTGGGCCCCGGTTGTACCTACTAGGAGAGGAAAGGCACAGAAAAAAGATGCCTTGAACCTTTCACCACAAGAACACAAAAAATCTTAGCTCATAGCACACTTACGTCTCGATTACTGGTTTCAGACGTTGATACGTACCTGCCGTGCACATCTTGACGGTCCGAGTTTAATAGGGAATAAAATAGTCTTTGCTTTGCAAGATTCAGGTTTCTCCGTAGTTTTTGCTCTGTGAAGAATGATATTCACGCCCAAAACTGTCCAAGCAGTTATTTTGCACGCGATGTGTTAGCTTTTATGTTCGCTTACTCTATTGTTGCAAAGAATTGTGTGAGGATTCTGGTGAATTTAACATTGCAAACTGCATGATGGGTAGCAGTATAGAAGGAAAAAGCTATGTAATACACATTGTCACTTTCAGCTTTAAACACAAAGCCGTTTAGATCCTTCCAATAGATTAGGAGTGTAATTATTATGTTTTGAACTGAGGGCAGCATTAATTCTGAACCAGGTGCTTCTGGTGCCGGACCCATTAAGATGCATTATTGATGATCCACCATTGTGGTATTGTAGGTTACAGCTTTGTTATATAAGCTAAGAGCATGTCAAAATGAAAATAAGGAAGAAGACATTCCATTGGTGGTTACGTGTTTATTGACTATTCTCACCCTCGACCGCACTCTGCAGGATACAAGTATTTCACGAATACCTGATAATTCTCAACTTATCAGTGGTTCTTACTCCGGTCACTGGTATGGAGAGGGGTAATTTGTAGGTTGTAAATATATTTCATATCATAGTTGGAAAAATGTTAAGATGGCGAAAGTATAGAAGAAGAGCAGTTTTGATATGGACATCATAGAATTTTGTTCAAGTTTTGACTCTGATTACATAAATAAAGGTAGAAGTTGATGTACTAATAGGAGACTAAAAAGAGATCATGATAACAATGTAAAGTTTATTTAAATGGAAGTGAAAAGAACTTGCTAAATTTGCGAGGGGTTCGGGTAACCATGATAAAGGTACTTAGGCAGGAGACAAAGTTTGAGATCTTTCAAATTCTCGTTGCACCAGATCCGGTATATGAAAGCAGGTGGTGTTTTAAGTGCGTGAAAGGCTGAAATTGAACAAATATACAAAGAGTTAATGCGTTTATACACAGAATGTTACAATTGTCAGGGATAAAATACATAATCTGTTTTGCTGCGTGTATGCCCTTCTGGGAAACATTTGCAGGGATAGGATGGAACAGGAAAAATGATGTATGTGACCACTGCCTTAATGGGTCAGACTGAGTGGTTGCAGTGACTGCCATCTTTTCCTCGCTGAAGCTACCATCATTAAGGGGAACTTTCTTTTTTTTTTTAAACGTTAGATCATTAAGTTGAAGACTGTTACGCTAGCTGCCCATGTGTTGTTTATCGCTGTTGCTAAATCACCGTTATGCCTTGAAAGTTGTCTAATCTATCATTGATGTTACCTACGTTGTTAATCTGATCACGTGATCAAGTGTCATTTCTCTCTCTCTCTCTCTCTCTAGTGTATAAAATGGACCTCATGATTGGAATATTTGAAGTGAGATGCCATTGCATTGACCTCCAGTGCCACTGTGTAGAGGGCTAGAGCCTTCTTTGCACCTCGCGCGGTGTACTGAGAGCACTATCGAAGAGTGTTTTCTTTTAACCGCTTTTTTCACCTTATTTTCCACCCTCCTAACAAGTGATTCCTAGTGCAACTGCGAGGTTTTCCTCCTGTTAAACCTTTTAAACTTTTTAAACCTTTTAAACCTTTTACTGTCAATTAAAGTTTCGATGCCGAATGACCTCATAGGTCTCAGCGCTTAGCCTTTAGCTTCAATTCTATAGTCTATTCTATTCTATTCTATTCCGTTGGGTGGTTTCAGTGTGCTTTCGGCCAATATTGCACCCACTGTTTAGCCGTTTACATCCATTGCCACTTCCTTTCATCCCTCTTGCTGTCCTACCTCTCTTAGCAATTGCTTCTTAGTGCAGCTGTGGGCCTTGTGGCAGGAAATGTGGCAGTGCTTGGCTATGTAACCTCAATTTCGTGATTCATTCATTCTCCCAATGTCACCGAGCGTTACTGAATGTGTCTCGAAAGCCCTTATTTTCACCAAGGTCTGGTGGGACAACTTCTGAGGAAGGACTAAGTTTGCTTCACGTTGCTCGTTGCTAGTTCGTAAACCAAAACTATTATGAAACCTGCTGTTTATTTATTTAGCTTTCGGATGAAGTTCTCTTTCCAGATTTCGGTCTCCTAAAAATCTGCAGCTAACGATGTCGCATCTGTGAAGAAACAGATTACATTTGGTTGTAAATAGAACTTTGTTTTGTATTTATAAACATAATGTAAATGTCGGAGCATTTGGGGGAAAACGTAGCTCACATTTTCTTTTGATTTTATCTGAAGAGTGATCCAAGAAGCTAATTTGGTAATATACTAATTTGGCTGGTAATATTGAATTTTAAGGAAAGAAAAGCCATGGTTAAAGTATAACTTTATTCTCAAGCCCGATCTGTTATTCTATAGTTTTCCTTTTGCTTTACTTATGTCGTCATGAATATCTACATTACATAGTCTGAGTAATCTTTTCGTGACATTTGGTTCTGGCATTATTTAGCATCAGCATCATTACTGACCTCTAAATTTTATTCATTTGGAGTCATTTGTCATCTGTCTGCATTGGTGCATGTGACCAAATTACTTTGTAACAATTTTTTGAGGGACCCAAGGATAAATAGCACTTGATATAGAAATGAAATAATGCGGACTCTTGCTGCCTTGAATAGGGATAGGTCAGCGTTTTAAGGAATATATAATTTTGATGTATAAGGGAATTAATTATTATGCAAATGAAGTGATTACAAAAAAAATGAAAAGATCCAACTACCAACATCAGATGATTTTCGTCGGTCGTTTTCAAGAATTTGATTTGTGAATTTTCTCGTGGTGATAATGGTGGCCATCAAATCCTTGTGAGCATGAGGAAGCGGGTCAGTTTGCTCCATAGAGTGGCATGATTTATAGTAATAGGCATTATGGATAACACTAAGGCAAGGGTCACTAACAAAGCGATTCTTACTGAGCGTATCCTTATTTGCTCTTCATTTTGTGCGGGCGCGCGTGAACACTCTGACTTTGCTGAATAAGGTCAAATTTGTCCTTGAACGTTTACTCTGGTTTCTCGTGTCCTTTCGACTTCCGCAGTTCACGAATTCGTACTTCGTCGTCATTGCTCGTTTCGTTTAAGGTATTGGACGTTTGGGATGTCGACCATTATTCCGCTGGTTTTTATTTTTTTTTTTTCGTCAACTTTTGAGGTCTGATTGGCGAAGGTACCAGTACCGTTTTAGGGCAAGACCATTTTATGATCGGTTCCGGATTTAGGGAGGCATAATTGTTTAGATGGAATAGAAGGGAAATAATGAAGCATTTTCCTGCCCGGGCCAAAAGTATATTGGTGGTCGAGCGGGTTTTAGGAGGCTCCATTTAACCAGCTTCACCCACGGTAGCTATTCTAGAGAAATGATCGCTCTTTTTATTAGTTCTCTAGTAAGAGAACTATTGAGATGGCTATTTGCCCGTCCGTCCGCACTTGTTCTGTCCGCCCTCAGATCTTAAAAACTACTGAGACTAGTGGGCAGTAGATTGGTACGTTGAGTATCCACCCTCCAACCATTAAACACACCAAATTGCAGCCCTCTAGCCTCAATAGTTTTTATTATATTTAAGGTCAAAGTCAGTCATGATCGTGCGTCTGGCACCGCTACAGGTTCCAACAGTACAGGGCACCACTGGGCCATGATTGAAAGTTTCATAGGCCGCGACCGAGAGTTTCATGGGGCGTGGCTGAGAGTTTCATACAGCATTATACACAGTACAGAAAGCTCGATTGCGCCGAAAAAACTTCGGCCTAATTTTTTTTTTACCTGTTTTGTATTGCAGTGGGTTATAGGGAACTGGGAAAGGTCGAGAGTTGAATCTTGGAAAGCTCGTCGTATGTAGCCGACTGAAGGAAGAACGTGTTTAGTGGTGGCGAAAGGGCCAGCAGCTCTCCGTCTGGGTGCCCGGCTCAGAAAGGAGGGTAAGTCATGTTGTCCGCTTCCTGTATCTGGCTGAGTTAATGGCCACCTGGGTTTCGCTTTATTACTTTATTATTGTTGATTGCTGTAATAGACGGCGCAGGGATGTCTTAAAATAGAAATCCTGATTAAACTAGATTCTTGTTAGTTGGAAGATGAGCCAAGTTTTTGCGAAGTCTTCTTTTTTTTTCCGACGGCAGTAGATGTCCTCTAATTCTTTTGTGAATAATAATTAAGTTACGTCTTCGCTTATTATTTCTGAAG
>NC_087212.1:65248161-65275661 GCF_015104395.2 Macrobrachium nipponense | reverse complement strand
ATTCATTTATTTATTTTTTGTTTGCTGATACTTGAGGCTCTCAAAGATATAAGTTCCTTGAATCGAGGGAACATACTCTGTTAAATATTCGACTAAAGTAAAGTTTGCAACATAAAATGACACAAGGCAAGGATGGGTGCCATTTATTGTATATCTGTAAAACGTACACTGCATTAAATGAAAAAGTAAAGTAAAAGTGTTTTTTTGTAACAGGAGAGAGAGACACTGACTTACGATAAATAACTGATATTTATTGGCAAAAGAAAAACCAATAATGTATGTCGGCATCATATATTAAGTGAATAGCTTTCAAAAAACTTTACAGTAGTTTTGTGGAACATTCAATTAAACTGAAAATATTTTTGCCTCTCTTGTTTTAGTAATACTGTCAACAGCCCCAGAAGATATCTCGAATCGGCAAAACCAACTTTTTGGTAAATAGATTTGCGCAAGATTGGAATTCATGAATTGCTCTTTAAAGTAGCATATTTGTCTCTTGTGCAACTTGTTGGGTTCTTCTCTGGCAGTAGCGTTTATTTCTGATTTGCGCGTTGTCTTAGAAGGGTGGATTTAGTTGTCACTGGTATATGGGATCTGCTATAAGGTAATTTAAGATTCTAGTTGCAAGATACATATGTAGCCAATGCATCACTCACTGACTTTGAAAGTCATCCTTTCTTTTTTCATAACGTCACAAAATCAAGCTTATTTTAAGATGCAAAACAAAACATCTTTAAGTCTTTTATTTAAACGACTTTGAGTTTTGTTTCAGTAATCTTTGAGTTTTAGCGGTAAAATTACGTGGGTTTAGGCTGAATATTTTCCAGTCACGCAGTTATTCTTTAAAAGGTACTTTGATCAACAATGCAAACCAAAATCGTGGAAATTATGGAAAATAAGTTACCAAATTTGATGCTGAACAAAAGATTGCAGGTGGCGACATAGTTGTTCTAAAGAGATAGATGCGAATGCATTTATATTTTACATGGCGTGAGATGCGCTTAGATGTTTGTGCATAACTTAGGAACCCTGTATTCTGGGGAAGCGAAGTTCTGATGCAGATTCCTTCAGTCTTCACTCTATCAGGTGGTTGTCCAAAAAGCACGTGAATGTAATAAAAAATCATTGGGTTGCGGCATTTAAGAGAGAGGTAAAGAAAAAAAACACACTTGTACCGAAATCAAGGTCAGTGTTGAGGGGGGGGGGTGTTGTTGTTATGAGGAGGCAGACTACAACTTAAAGGTCAATAACTAAAATACTTGTGCATTGATCTAGAAAATCGAGTTTAACGTTGCACAAACGATTGATTCATGGTGCCGGATTGATTGTCAAGTTTCCCCAAGATTTTAAAGAAGTGTTTTTTTTTTTTTTTTTTTTTTTTTTTTTTTTTTTTTTTACACAATTGACCCAAACGTCTTAGTGTGGCCTCCGGTACCGAGCTCTTGTCTGTATGTTGTTACTAATATAGATTGACTATACATGGGAGTGTCCGTATGTTTTGCGTTGTATTGACAGCGTCAGTGAAGGCCAGTGTCGCTTTCATTAAACAAACGCAATGAATTCTGAGCAACCTTAGATAAGACGTATATACCGCTTTCTCTTTAGGATGACATTAATTTTATAATGAGGCGACTGCTTAATTGCAGTCTCACTACCAGCTCTCATTTCTTACTTGGCTATCTGTGCCCAAGGTTGTTCTAAAAGCCTAATGAGAAGTTGGTCGCGAATATTAATTTGGGAAATCATTAAGTGTCATATTTCCGAAGAAGCACGTCCGTTTCCCATCCATTATTTTTTACCCAACCTCTTTCTGGTCTTGCCCAGCAAGGTCATAAGGTTACCGCACCTTCAGCTGTTTAATGAATAAAACTATTAGTTCATCAAAATTTTAATCATGTTATTCATGTTTTACATTTATCCCTCATCAAATCTGTCGCAACAAACGCAACAGCCGTTCAGCAGCTGTTTACAGATGCAGTGGCAACAGAGGCACTTGTTTTTGGTAGCTCTGCCTGTACGAACTGGTGGCTACTAATGACTAGGCCTATAAATTCCTTTGTGGTTGTTTGTGGTTCATATCCATAACTGTTCAGTGGAATCGGTCGCTCAAGAAGGTTTTATACTGTCACGGAATCTTTACATAAATAACAAACGGTGTTGGTGGACTGAGTGACTGAGGGAAAGCCTGTGTCTGGAAGGAAAGTTAAGCGCCCAGGAAAGTGATCGATTTGAGTTGACGCCGAAGATATCGGAGGAAAACCCCGAAGAGGATTTCATTGCATTCGCCCCGAAACGAATCGTTTCTTAGTCGCCGAGCATCAGAAGCGGAACCATTATCGTCTAAGGCAAGGATTTTCTGTATCTATTAATTAGACAAACATGGAAGCGTCGGAGAGGTGGGCACGGTCAGCATGACCACACCCGCGAGCTTACTAGGCTCCGCCTCCTTTGACCAAATCCACCCTTGCTCCCTTCTGGTAAACCGGAAGCACGTTGGTTTTCCAAAAAAGGAATTTGTTTCGAGAGAACAAGATAAGTGGAGATAAGAACTGATAACTTTTGTGAAGTGCGTCTCGTGTAAGATGTCTCAACCAGGAACTCACAGTTTTCCCCACTTCGCCCCAGCACTGACCAGCCGGGGGGGCCTACCCACTGCCCTCTCTCTTCAAGAGGAAGGTGAGTAATTCCTACTTGGTTCGGAATGACAGGAATTTTGAATGATGGCAGTGAAACGCCTGTAGCAGTCAGAAGATCACTGTGATATTTCTCTTTTGTTTCCTGTGGTTGTAGGCTGTATATCAGTCATATGCATCTTTTTTTCAGTTCAGTAATGTCATGATTGTGGCTAGGCCGATATGAACGTTTAACTTTATTCTTGCTCAGGCATTGTAAAGCACTGTCTTAAAACAAACATTATAGTTTCATAATTTTTAATTAACAAATTTAAGCAGACTCCACTTGAAATTTATGTAACACCACTGGCAAGCTGATAAGATCATATGTAGCAGCTTTTTTTGTAATCTTAGTGCAGCTTTAATGTATTCCTTGTCGCTTATACGAACTTCTGGCGTGGTCCATATTAATGGAATCTTAAACTAACATTCTCTCTCTCTTTCTCTCTCTCTCTCTCTCTCTCTCTCGTCAAGTGTGTACTCATCAAATCCAATTAGTAAGTTGCACATGAAATTGTATTTTATCACTTGATCAAAGCTGAATTTCTGTTCTGCTAATAGAGATTCGTTTCAGGTTTTGGTATTTCGATCATGAATAAAATATTAGTGAGACAGTATTGTTGTCAACTAGTAGCAGTTGTTAAACACTAAAGCCATTGCTATACATGCATGCATACTAACATAATATATATATATTATATATAAATAATATATATAATATATATAGATTAATAATATGTATATATATATATAATCATATATGATTGTAGAGCTGGGGGAAGGAATGAAAGGAGTCGACAAAGCGCTTTCTTGTATTTTTTTTTAACACATCCTCAGGGTAAGCGTAAAATGTCTCAACATAAAATATCGTATGTTTTAGCGATAGGTCGCCATTTATAGCATATATATATATGTGTGTGTGTGTGTGTGTGTGTGTGTATGTATATATATATATATATTTTCCATTACGGAAATAACAACCGTGATATGACATATAAACAGTATATAGCCACGATGAAATAAAAACATGTTGGGTGGTAGATCTGCCTTTACTCAGACATTTGTAAGTAAACTATAGATAAACATTGGATCAAAAGATTGCAGAGAAATCGCTGTTTGATAAACATCTGAGATTAAAGGTGTATTTGACCATCTTTTAATGCGTGCGAAGGCCAGTACATTGTGGGTGGATGTTCAGGTGTAGAACACCTAGTATTTAGGATTAACTCAGATAACTGGATTAAACCAAGGAGAGGCAGAGGACATGAACACACGAATTAATGAGATTCTTTAGTTTCTCTTTTAAATCTCCTTCAGACGTCTTGCGCAGAATGGGGCCGAATGTCTAGATTTGAGATTGAATGAGGGTTATTTTTCGTTCTTGTCGGTATTGTAGACTAAGAGGTATCTGGAAACAATATTTTAAAAATTTATTATGCTGCTCTGGGACCAGTCAATATCGTGTGATTGTTCACATAGGTGTATAGCAATTTTCTTTTGGTCTAACTGAATATTAAATGATGATTTACTCCGAAGGGATTAGATGTCAAAATAAATCATATTCAGTTAGAAGTGGTAAAACGAATAATGCTCTTGTTTTGCACGTAGGTGTACATCTAGAATTGACTGGTCCCATATTTGCATAATGAGAAGGAAAATAGTTTCCAAATGACATACGAAATCGACATGAATTTAAGCCCAAAACTACAGTCTTGACCCCATTTTGCAGATGTTTGGAGACTTGGAAGATAGACTAATGATTCTTGGAATTCTGGTGAATACCCTTTATCTCCAGTACCCGCGCTCATTTTAAACAACTGCTCCTCACCGGAAGGCCCACCTCAAATGTTTTGACCTTTGTATGCGCATCAAAATGGTTTTATGTTCCCTTGATCTCTGCTGATGTTCACTGTATGTAGATTGCTTTCAAAGCCTTAGTGTAAAGGTAGAAAATCTTGTATTGTATTGTTTCCATTTCCTCGTAACCATATATATATATATATATATATATATATTATACATATTATAATATATATATATATAATATATATATGATATATATATATATATATATATATATAATATATATATATATATATATAATCATATATATAGATATATACAATATATACATATATATATATATCAGTATATATATATATATATATATAATATATATATATATATATATCATAGAATAGACATAGACAAACAATTCTAAGGGAGTAATTAGAATATGCTACTTTATACACCCTGGTTTTACCCACAAAAGTCGACCAAATACCAGGTACTTACTTGACTGCTCGGGGCGAGTGAGGCCCAATGAGTCCAGAGGCTTAGGTGACTTTTGGGATTGATCTCAGGTTTCTTTGTGGTGAAGCAAAACAAAGTCGTTAACCACAGAGCCACTATTATCAGGTCGCTTAAATTTCAGAAAACTGGAAAGAACAAAATCAAGATGATATAAAGCAACGACGCCGTTACCTTCAATGAGAATGTCGAAATTGAAGCGTGCATAAAATAATAGCCACTCGTCTCTCCGCGTGCGAGAGAAGATTAATTAGCGGCGCAAAGTAGTCAATCACTCGCCTAGATAGATAGATAGCTCGTCCCACTGGGGACCAACTCGCCGCCTGCCGCGATGCTGACCCGGTGGCTCTGAGGATCCACTTTTCCAGGGCATTTCTCCATACGAATTGGTATTGGTATTCGGGTCTCGGCTGTCGCAGCATTATTCTCAAGGCAGCCTTTTTCTCTGGCCGATGTCAGCAGAGAAATGAGTGAAGGAAAGACTCGAATGTAAATGATGAACCGAACGTCAGGTTTTTTTTCATTTTTTTTCTCTCTCATGGAAGCTTTAGTGGGCGACCTCGTTTCGCGTCGAGTGATCTCTCTCTCTCTCTCTCTCTCTCTCTCTCTCTCTCTCTCTCTTTGCAAGTAGCAGCAGCAGCAGCAGCAGCAGCTGACAACCTTCCCTGAGGTCCGACAAATCCAAGAACAACATTCTGATTTGCTTCTCGTGTTTCGATGCTGTATATGGTTCAAATCGCGTCTCTATCTTGAAACAAGAAAAACTTCTTTTTTTTTTTAATCCTAAATACTGTATTGGATTCTTGATAAATCCTTCCAACTTGAATTTATCATTTCCCAGGATGGTGAACATACTTACATGTCCATTGTCGTTTATATTATAATCAGTATACTGTGATCGGGTAGAGTTAATGATACTTTTCAAGCTGTTACTCTGAATATTAATCCGTCTTGTTTCATTCTTGTCTGTTGATGACAGTTTTGGAGAAAGAAATCCACAGTTACGTATTGGTACAAATTTATTCGAAAGTGAATCTAAACAGAGAGCTTTCGGGAACCTCTTCGGGGAATCGAACAGATTCACGAAAGCTCTCGGTTCAGATTTATTTTAATATATAATTTTGTGTTTTTTGAATTTGGCGTTTGTTAGTCGATGGAGCAACGACGGAGAATACGGTAACTGGGGAGATAAGTAATGGAGAATTGTCAAAGGAGCAACTAGTGGCCCTAATCTGTCGTGACCCTGAAGGGGAGAAAAGTGGTCCGGCATCAAAACCCCTCCCCCTCCCCCCCCCTCCCCGTTTGTTTGTCGATTACTCCAACGCGGCTCCCACAACATAGATTTGGCTAAAACAGACCAATTCCAGCATCAAAATGTGCGTTTGTGTGTGTGTGTGTGTGTGTTTGCGTGTGCTTGGGTTTGTTGTGGAGAGAAAAGGGGGAGGGGCGGGGTAATGATGAATTCATCTGTTCGTTCTTATATTTGTGCGTGTGTGTGTGTCTTTTCATTAATTTGACCAAAATTTACAATTCCTCACATATATATATATATAATATATATATATATATATATATATATAGTATATATTACTATATATATATATATATATATATATATATATATATATAATATATATATATATATATATATATATAGATTACACGTGTGTACCTTCTAATTAAGTTGATAAATGCTGTCTTACCAGTTTTTCGTAATCCATGTATGTGCAGTAATAACGTTGAACTTTTCAATAAGGTGCACAAGTGGCCCAGAAACACTTGTATGTATGTAATGAGTCCTCATGCAGGTAAATTGGGCGATATTCTATTTATCCCATAAAATGCTCATTAAGGATTGCTGACGATTCCGTTAATAGTAACGGCGTTTAGTTTCCAACGTAAGGTTCCGTAGGTATAGTAGCTGAATGTTTTGAGGTTTCATAAAACAGCATGAACCCATTTTTTTTTTTTCCATTTTCTGGATTTGACTTGTATTTAAAGATCCCCCGATACCAAGAACACGCAACAGATTGTCTTCTGTTGCCAGATGGATGACGGTTGCAAAACAGCTTGAGAATATTTGGTGGATGGTTAGCATTCTGGTTGTAAGGCAGAGAGTTATTCAAGTCGGACCACATCTAATTAATTAAGTGTACCAGCTGGTTAGGTTTTTTTTTTTTAAACATCTTTCATCTGTGCTGGGTGTCCTCAGTCGTGGATGTCATAAGAAAAATGACGCAAACACCGCCTGAAATAGAAACTGCTCTTGCAGTTTCAGGATATCACTTAACACCTGAAATAATAACTAATGTTACAGTGTTTGTATATTTGACATATCATGCCGTAGATTATATCAAGATTCCGATTATACGGTTAGTTGCTATGAAATTCATTGATTTTTCAAGTCAAAATAGTTTTAGGCGCTCTCATCCTAAGAAGTGGCATTTTTCTGGAACTCTGTTATCAAATGCTACTTTGTATTAAATTGTATGGTTAGATTTTCAGCTTCTGAACTTATTTACATGTTTATTTAAAAAATATAGATTCGTGAATATTTTAGTCATAGATTTGTAGCTCGACAATTTTTGTGTAACTTGCATATTAACCCCCGACACCAACTGAAAAATGGGGAAAATAAGTATATCTCTAAAAATAGCAGTATCCACCACAGGAGAATGTCATCACTGGAATAAAAAAAAATCTCTTTGGGTTATTCATTCTCTTACTGCTGAGTCAGTAATGAACTCACCTATAAAAAAAATTCTTTTTTTTTTTTTTTAGATATAGCCTAAATCCCCAAAGCAGCCTTATCATTAGTGTCCGTCGTTGGGACCGTGGGTGCGCCACCATTCTCTCCAGTACTTTCCTGATTGCCTTCGACTCCTTGCTTTTAGAACCTTGAATAGTTACTGACAAGTTTTACTATTTCGCATCTTGCTATCTGTTCCAATAAGCAGAACTGTATCCGATCCCCTCCTTTTTTTTCGTCTTTTTCAAGAGTTTTAAAATCTCGCTACTTCATGAAACTCACCAGTCAAAAACTTCTTCCCTAGTCCGCCTGATTCACCTCCAACAGAATCCACAAGAATTCTGCTGGCATGGTCTAAACATCACCTGTGATATTGACAGCATTCATAGTCCCTTCCACGAAGCTACCTGCAGGATTTCATTTAGTCTCGGGTCGTAGCTTGGGTCGGTCAGCATTCCTTTTTTTTTCTTTCTTTCTTTTTTTACAAGATTCTTTGAACGTCCTCGACTGGGACAGATGTCCTCGTTATGTATATGTTTCAAGGTGCGCACCTGTATATGTTATTAGTTCAAGACGGGCTTTCAAATGAGTCGAAGCGATTTTACTACATACAAGTTGGTGTAGATTAATGGCGGCCCTAGCTCGCATTTACTTGAAATCAACAGAGAAGAGAATTTTAGGCTACTTTCTCAGATGTAAATACTTACCACCGGCTGCTCCTGGATATACCTTAAGATTTAAAAGAATAAACAATACTGAGGAACAAGGTGATGCTTCTTTGTACGTACAAAATACCACATAATACATGTCCTGTTGGTACGCACACACACACACACACACACACACACAGATGAGAGCTACCTTAGGTTTTAATTTTATTTTTACATGCTTGGAAGTATAAAATAAAGAATAGGAAAATGTGGTGTTTACTAATAATTTATTGTTTCCACTTACATAGTCTGTGAATGGTTACTTATCAGAAGTGCTTTTTAATGAAACTTTGTTAAAGTTACATTAGCAGTGTTGTAGTAGCAAGAATAAATTTCGTGTGACTGATGTTGCACGAATGTGTTATGTGCTGTACATATTTGGGTCATTATCTGCTGGTGCGTGATTTATGTCAAACTTGTGTTATTTTTACCTCTTAAATTATTTCAGTATATGCCTATAAATGTTCTATATTTCCTTCGGTATGTATAATTGAATTACGCCAAGGCTTACTATCAGATCAACAGCTTATCTGGGACGCTTTCCAAATCTTTTGACTCTTGCGAGGAGAGGCATTAAAGGACCCAGCTCCTCCAACCGAGGATTTGGAAATGAGGGCTTCCTGTTCAGGATGATGATTTTCAGGCAGTATTTCCTAGGGTAATCTGAGCTTGACCCAAATATCATTACAGCGAGATAAACTTTCCATATCCGTGATGCATCCGTCAAAAACTCTAGTCTTTCCAAGCTTTCTGATGATGAGGTTACCTGTGCCATGACTCGAGCTATGTTATGAGGTCGCAAGGATTCCTGGATTCCTTTTGCATTTCGGGCACGTGGCGACTTATACCAGAGGAACCCATTTAAAACTGGTAGACATGAGCATGGCACTTGTTGCCCAGTGATCAGGACGATCGTCTCAGTAGCGAAGGACCACGGCGAATCCTTGGGGGAACTGGAACACGATAGGGACCTTTTTTTTAACTCTAATTGTACCTCCGTTGACCTAAGGACATCATTAGGCACCTCGTGATTAGCAGATCATTGCGGGGAAAGTGTTTGTAATTTTTCTTGGATGGCGACTAATCAGCCTCCTACACAGATGCGGGTTAGATTTCTCTGGAGGTGTAGAGAAGTCTAAGAAATTTCACATTCTAAAAGTAAGGGGTGCTTGAAGCACCGATAAAACTAGCCAAATGTTTGGGGTTTTGAAACCCGGTGTGTATTACAGGGACGAAAGTTGAGGCGGAGTGCATTTCGAAGGTACTCGTATACAGTAACTAAAGTTAAGCTGGTAGAACAATCAGTAGGCGACCAATTCAAACCAAATTGTTGATGAAAGCGCAAAGTGGGAGTCCGATTAGGATCGCTTATTTTGCAGAAATCCTTTAATTCAACTTACTTGGGAAAAACGGTACATGAAGAACCACGTATACTTGAGAACAACACTTTATGATGGACGAATCTCACAGAAATATGAAGGTGCTGCTCAGAGAAATGCAGGAGGCAAACCAGGCTTGTTTGATTAGAATTTGGTCCCACCAAGACATATGACTGTTTGCCTTTACCCTTTTAATACAGAGAACTCCTCCGGGGCCCTTTCCGGAAGTCTCCAACATTGAAAGAATAGAGATTTGTAGACAAAATTATTATTGAAATTGTGTGCAGCCAAGTGTTGCCTGCTCTATTAGGAGTGTCACTATAAAAGTTGGGGTTCTAGAAAACCCACTGATACCGGGCCAACCTCTGAGTGAGCAGATTCAAGTCACCCCGACTCAGGTGAAGCCGTGATCCTAAAACATTTTACCTTTGAAGAATGTCCAATTTTCACCAGATGACATTTTCTTGGCTGTGAAAAATCTTACCTCACAAGGTAAGTGCTCTTCAAGTGGGACACGAAGAGAGGAACGGATAAAGAAATGCTAGAACAAATATCCTTCCATATAGTTGCCCATAATGACCAAATGAGAGTGAGCAGGTCAACTCCACTTGATTTATGAGACTTTAACTGGCTTCTAAATGTCATGCGGCTAGGCCAGTTTATGATCCACAGCCTCACAAGCTGGTATTTATGGGACATTAACTAGATCGAGAGGTATAAGTGACTTGCAGAAGGTGGCTTGAGACACAAAGTGAAGACAAGTTCCAAAACCTTCAGGTACTTTTTTTGCGAACAACCTGACAAAGTGGACTTACCCAATACACCAGAACCGTAATTTCTTGAACGTTTCAAAATCAAAGAAGGCTGCTTTGTGACCCCCGGTCAAGTTTCCTCTGCGACCCTTCTTTCCAGCCTCCCGCTGCACACGGGGCTGATTCTTGGATCTGTTGCGGCACTGAGAGGGAATTAGAGGTCATCTCACTCATCTCGTCAAAATGAAGTGAGCCCCTCTGATATATGGCCACGCACGAACACACCCGCGTCTAGAAAGAAAGGAAAAAAAACAAAACACCAGGGTTGGGTTGTATTTAGCGCTCATGTCCACTTTCACTTTTTTCCTGGAACGAACACATCACGCCAATTGCTGGGGAGCGGGATCCAGTATTTCCAACTTCTAAGAAATTACAGTTGCTTTGTCAGTAAGCAAAAAGGTGGGAGATCACTGTGATAACTCGTACCTTTTGGGTTGAAAAAGTGATATGTTCAATTAAGCAGTAAAAATGGAGCAGAAGTATACGGAATGGGTTGCAGAAGTATACGGAATGGGTTTTTATAAAACCGAGATAAAATTGGTGACTGATATCAGTATGCTTGACTTAATACCGCCTACGTTCGTGTCCAGTTGACGTGAAAAGAAGCCATGAAAGGAAAATCGTCCTTTCAGCATAAAGATGATGAAATTGTACACTGCAAGAAATAGACTGCGTCATGCAGTCTATTTCTTGCAACATGAGACTTCATACATTTGAGTTAGAACACAGGTACCCGTAAGGAAAATGTCTCGTGTGTGTTATAAAAATGCAAATGCACGTCAAATGGAATAAATATCATAAAAGCAGTTGTGTCATTTTAAAATATTCATTAAAAAAGAACAAGCAAAGGTGAAGTTTTGTTTGCCTATATACCTTCAAAGATAAACTTATCAGAACGAAGTTATTTCTGTTTTGTTTCCACTGAACGTCTTCACGAGTTTCATGCGCAGAGAGTTTCCACTGTTTAGCTTTTGTTTTGTATTTCTTTTATTATTTTGCTTCACGTAGCACTTCTGATGTTTGGGATGGGTTTTTTCCTGTTCCTTGGAGAGAGAGAGAGAGAGAGAGAGAGAGTGTATGTGTTCCGCTGAGGCCACAGAAATAATAGATATAAAGTTATTTTGAGACCCTCTCTCTCTCTCTCTCTCTCTCTCTCTCTCTCTCTCTCTCTCTCTCTCTCTCTCTCTCTTTGTGTGTGTGTGTGTGCTTAATTGTCTTCAGATGTAATCATGTCGGATTATAGGTTGTCATTTGTTAGGTGATATTTAGTGGAGGCAAGACTTGTGCGTGTATTGGTGAACATTTATATACCACATTTTCGTACTCATTGCTGCGTATAATTTTAGGTGAACTGCAACACAGAATACCAATTTGTCCGGGAACTTTTTCTTAATGCGTCGTTATCGTATGGCCGTTGCTCCGTTTGTTGCTATTTTCCTAATCCCAACTTTCTAATCCCCCGTTAGGAGATAAGTTCACCGAACTGATATTCATTTTTTTTTCTTTGAGACAGTTTCCCCTTGACGTTAGATAATCTCTCTCTCTCTCTCTCTCCTCTCTCTCTGGACTGGTTTTCTTCAGCAGAAACTGCCCTGTGATATGTGCACCCAAGCATCATCTTTCTCTTCACTCAATATTTTTGCGATCTGATCAGTGCGACAGACTCAGGCCTTTATTTTTTAAAGGGCTGGTTGAACGCGCACATTTTTGTTTTTAATGTTTTTTATTTTACTTGTATGAAGCGCAAAGTAAAGAAACACCTCACGAATCATGTGAGACGGAAACATTGCGTTCATTTGCAGTTTCCTAAGGGCGGCAGGTCCTTTAATCCTTGACACACATCACCTGAATGAAGGATTGGAGGAGGTCTGCAGCTGGCAGGCTTCCAGAACCAAGTGAACGGACGGTTTGTCCGTCTCTTTGGAAGGTTTGGCCGAGGCGACTAATTTCCCTTGGAAGATACTGAACACTCCCTCTCTGCCATCCGAGCGGACCCTCCCCACCCCAAACTCTGGCCTCACGGCCACCGGGAACTTGCAAATCTCGAGTGTCAAAAATAATATCAGTAAGAATATGGCGACTTTTCAATCGTTCACATTTGCGAATATTTGGTTTTCTGAGGCGTGTCTCTTATTGAGATCCATCGGCAGCATTGAGGAATGCGGCAAATGACAGTGCTGGTCCTCATTTGGGCGTCAGGCTTCGACGACAGGTGACCCCTGGGCTCTGATTAATGTAAACAACGCTCGGTGGTGAAACTTTGGGCCATGTTGCTTATCTCGTTTAAGTAAACTTACTGCTGAAGAATAAAGGTTATATATATATATATATATATATATATATATATATATAGTGTGTGTGTGTGTGTGTGTGTGTGTGTGTGTGTGTGTGTGTGTGTGCGCGCGCGCGTGTGTGTGTGTGCGCGTGTGATATATATATATATATATATATATATATATATATATATATATATATTTTTTGTGTGTGTGTGTGTGTGTGTGTAAATATGTATATATACTATATGTATGTGTGTGTATTCCCTTTTCTCCTCATGTCACCTTGATGATGGTATTGCATTCGATATGCATCACTATCCTGCATTTGTTCTCTCGTAGCCGACCTTGTTCGGATTCCTTCGCGACGAAAACCATCAGATGGTCTTTGTTTGTATCAAAGAAGTGGCATCTCAAAGTTTCCCTTTCGCTAATGAGAGATTATGGTAATGTGGCATTTGAGACTGACCTTTCTCTGGCCCCTTGGGCATGCCCTCGAATACCCAGGTAACTGTGTCAGGAGGAGGAGGAGGAGGAGGAGGAGGAGGAGGAGGAGGAGCAGGCAGTTGTGGCGGCACATCCCGAGGGCGTCGAGAGAACCCGAATGTGTTCTCTCGTTCGTGGGTGCGCGAGCGTGTGTATTGCACTCGTGTATGAAAGTGAGTTGTCGTCGCTTCCACGTTGTTTGGAGTCAGGTCGGTGTTGTGGCACTGAGTCCCTTCGGTGCGCCAGGGAGGCCTAGGACGTCCCGTACGTTGGCGCGCAATCCTCGCTGACTTCTGCAGCCCGGTTGACGTCGAGAGAGATACGTCAGTGTTTGTAAGGAACGCGTGTTCGTCGCCGAAGGTCGGATTCCGACCCTGACATCGGGAAAACTCCGCGAAAGTGATTGACTGACATTATTTCATAGAAGGCGAATTGTTTTCGTGCGGCCACAGGCAAGTTTTTAGGAGACTCCATTTTTATGGTTCCGGTGAACATTTGTGGGTTGACGCGCCGTTTGAAGAGGAACGTTTCGCTTTAACCAGTCGTGAATGACTCCACTGACCTGCCATGACTCACCGAGACTTTTGCCAGAAGCCTAAAATGAGGTGTAAACTCGGGAAAACAGTTCTCACCAGCGTTCGTATGATGGACAACTCTGTGTTATCGGAACAATTCGTGACCTATGCACTCTTGTGTCGAGTCCTGCCCTAAGGATAATAACGTCCGGTTAACTTATAATGAAGTGACTGTGATAATTTTTCGGCATTAATGAGGATTTAAAGTTCCTACATACAAACGCTGTTGTTGTTATTGTTGTTGACAAAACTTCTACTGCCGTTGTGTGGTGCATTGAGAAGCGTCGCCTTTTGCCGTACTCGACGGTTCTACGGAAATCATTTTTTTCATAGCTGCGTTTCTCCGCCTTCGAAAAGATGACGGCTTGGTGGCAGTACAGACAAGTTTCCAGGTGCAATGGCAGTGCCCAGTGTCAAAGTAAGTTGTCGTGTAATACATTTAACCAACAGTATTCCAGGTGGCCGCAGTAGTGTGATGATATGGTGTCCCTATTCTCAGTATTGGCATTAGGAAATATTTCGTTAATTTCAGCATGATTAACGTATTTTAGTGGCTACGGTATTTGCTACAGCATTTTCGTATATCTATCTATCTATCTATCTATCTATCTATCTATCTATCTGTTTATCTTTGTCTTGCTATTTGACCCTTAGTTCATCCGTTTATTTCGTTATATAGTCAACCTTTCACTTTTTACAGTTTTGATCCTCCTTTCTCCTTGATTTTCTCTCGCCGCTGTGCTTTTGTTTTTCATCCCTCCTCCATGTGTGTGTGTGTTCACCTTTCTCCCACAACCACCACCCTTAATCGTTTCCCACTCAGTCCTCTACCCTTCTCCTTCCTTTCCATTCTCACCATCCTCACTACAGTCATTGCTGGAGATAGATGAAGGGCTCGCTGGCCTCCAGGCCCTGGAAACCTGCCTGCAACTTCTTACTTTTTTTTTCTATAGCTCGCGCTCCTCCGCTTAATAAGGGGTGATTACCTTCGGAGATTCTGATTGTACAAGGTTTACTTTTTACTTTTTTAAGAGAAAATATATTGATAGATTAATTTTCGTACTGTTTATTTATTATTATTATTGTGTGTGTGTGTGTGTGTGTGTGTGTGTTTTGTGTTAGGGCTACTATAGATAAATTGATAGGTTACTGGACCATCAAGTTTGCCAAGAAAATCTCTCTCTCTCTCTCTCTCTCTCTCTCTCTCTCTCTCTCTCTCTCTCTCTCTCTCTCCTCTGCATGGAGCTGAAGTAAAATAGAAATTGCCCTTCGCTCGTAGTTCATGTTAATACAGTCATTTGGTGGTCTCCTAAACGTATGTAAAAGACACTCGCATCCACGCCCGTGCATTTAGACCCTCTGGTACGTAATCAAACCTTATCACAGACTACACAAACGTAATGGTGGTCAGTAAAACTTGGAAGTAGGTTGTGCGAAGTTGGGTCATTTAATTCTCTTCTCGTCTGAGGATTGGTTTCTTGCTTGAAGTTGCATGAAGTGGGTCGAGGCCTCTCTAAATGCGGGGTCATTCTGTCGAAAATTACCGTGTAGTTTTTACTATGGGATCTAGTACCAAGAGATGACAATGTAGTCTGTGTTCTTCTTCTGGGAGATCACAACTGATTTTGTATTTGAACAGAGGGAACAAGGTTGTTTTAGTAAAGACCTACATATCATTTATGATAATAGAAATACAGTTTTGCCATCATTGTTATAATTTTATAAAAATGGAAGTCCATAAATTCCTTGCGATAACAAGGCTCCAGATCGACTTGAGAGAGTCTTCCGTTAGTTAGGAAGAAGTGATAGTCTTACCAGCCATAATATATTGGTTGCCTTTGACCTTTCTGATTTAACTCGTGTCATGGTAATATTGGCGGAGGTCCGTTTCCTAAGGACCACTCTGTTCTGGTCCGCTGAAGTCGGGAGCGTTCGTCCTAAGAGCTACTGTTTTGACACAACCAACCTTGGACCTCACTTTCATCTGATTGATCTATTTGACTCAATAAAGTTCGTCTTCTGAAGTCGCATGGTGTCGTTTTTGCCTTTGTTTAAAATGCAGATGTAGCTGTATCTTGTTGAGTTGCCTAGGAGGGAATATGGTCCTCTTTGTGAATACTTGTCTTCGGTAACTTTGGTTGGGGGAGGGGGAGGGGGATGGAGGTATGTAGGAAGGGGGGTTCAGGTTTCCCTGCACCGGTGCTGGATTCTTTTGGAGAGAACATTTACCTCTCCTGACTTCATTGACGTCAGAGCTCTTGGCATACCTCCTTATATCATCTGCTGTGTCTGGTGTCTATTTTTAATTCGGTTAAGTCGAAGTCTCTCTCTCTCTCTCTCTCTCTCTCGTCTCTCTCTCTCTCTCTCTCTCTCCTCTCTACACACACAACACACACACACACACACACACACACATATATATATATATATATATATATATATATATATATATATATATATATATATATTTGCTAAATCACTCTTCAGTATTTAACGTATGATGTGACAGCGACTGTTGTTATTTTTTTTCCTGTAGCCACTCCCTACAGTGGGAAGCTACCTCATGTTGATATAATATATATATATATATATATATATATATATATATATATATATATATAATATATATGTGTGTGTGTGTGTGTGTGTGTGTGTGTGTGTGTGTGTGTATATAATATATATACGAAGTATATTCAACCTCAGGTAGCTTTTTACTGTAGGCAGTGGCTACAGAAAAAAATAGATAACAACGGTCGCTGCCACATCATACATTATATGCTGAATAGTGGGTTAATCAAATGTACATCTCATTTCCTCAAATTAACCATCTTAATACTCTTCCCGTACATACATGATTCATCAGCAGCACGATGATTTCCCTAATGCACACCTCGTTTCTAAATGAATATGTGCAGACGAATCACAAAACTTTCGGATGCTGTCTCATTCGCAGGTTCGCCCCTAGGGGGTAGGAGTACTTTCGTGAAATTGTTGCACATTTTCAAGCAACACTGAAGGTACTTTGAAAATGCGGAACAATGACACAAAAGGACTCAGTACTTGGTTTCCTATTTTCTCCTCCTTTGGGCGAACCGGCGTAAGTGGGTGTTATAATCTGCAGTGGCATCTCTTCATAGACAAAATTTCTTATGGCCACTCATTCTTTTCCAGAGGAATCCAAATGCATTAGAGTTGGGGATTTGCTTGTATTCTGTGTCACTACATTTTCATTTGAATCATACTTTGACTGCCTGCATGAGGGCCAGTCAAGAATTCGGGGACATGACGCCCACAAAATGTCTGGTGAACAACGGATTTCATCTCGACAGCTGATTTTGATGCCATCCTAATATCGGACCTGAAGAAGGGCCCATGAAATGAGGCCATTACCTAAAATCTGACCTAAAACTCCAGACCTATTTCTTCAAGCATTCACTGAAACTTTTTAAGCAGTCGAATGGTATAGGTGCCTTCAAGAGCGTCTGTCGAAATGGCTCGTTATTTGCTCACGTTCTCGTCATTGAGTCGCTCTTCGAAGTTCTTTCCTGATAAGATACCCTTGGTAATAAGCCCAGTCTCCAGCCTCCACAATTACCGGAAGGCTAGAGTATAAGTACGAAAATATTTATGCGATTCTTTGGCACTCGCAGCCTTCAATATTTGTCACTATGCAAATTCGTCAGAAATCATGTAGCACATTTGTTCGACCATTTGATAATGATGAAGGTTTTCATGGCAGACTTGTGCTCCATTTATGGGACTGTGATGCCCAGTTTGCATGAAGGAACTAACACATATTACATATGACGACTTCCCTGTCCGTGCCTTCATAAGTTCTGGGTACCTTAACGGAGGTTTCAAAATACGAAAGTTCACCTCAAGGCTCAGGCTAGGCTACGCCCTGTTTCTGTTTGTTTCCTGATTGATTACATCCTTCCTTAAAAACGCAGACATCGGCTTCGGTCACATAATGGCGCTGCGTTCCAGGATATCCGGATGTTCTGATTTGTGTATCACCCCGAGATTTCGTCTGGGAGGCCCAAAAAGCAGGAACCGGGCGCCCATTGCCATACTGGATGAATCTGGTCGTCTTTTGCCGGGGTGCTTTTCGTCGCATCTAGAGAGGAGAAATTAGAAACTTTAAAATCGTTATCGAGATGTTTCCTTTCTTCCTCTCATATCTGTGATCTCTAGTAACCCTTATTTCATGTGTGTGTGTTTCGGTAAGTCACTGCAGAACACGAGTCGCTAAGAACATAATTACAGGTCTAGATGTTACAGATGAGCGCCTTTCTTCTTGAATGTCATGTACTTTTGGCCGGAAATGCTTTAACCTCACCTACACACATCAATGATTTAAGTCTTGCTTCTTCCTCTTCTCGTAAATCGACTTTTGCTTTATTTTTACTTTTATTAGATCCCTCATCTTGACATTTGTTGTAGAAATTTGAGATCGACGAAGGTTCTTCGAACGCACTTAGTTTTTGTTAAAGATGATTTGTGATAGTCGTGCCTTCCATGGCTTGTGCACTAGTCGTCAAAATGAAAATAACAAACAATTATTGCTCATTTTCATGGAACACTTCCGCTGCAAAATATGTCGTACATTTAACAAGCAATATGGAAAGAATTCTTTGAAAGAGCCTGTGCTGCCATCAGAATGACGATTGTGAGACAAGACGTATAAAATTCTCTCTCTCAGACAATATTTGTCTTCAGTTTTTTTTTTTATTTATTGAAGGCTTGGAAGCGGAATATTTCAACTCAAAATCAGATGGTGAGTCATGGTTTTGGAAGCAACTAAATCTAGTTGACTGCTTTCATGGACACTCCAGAATCTCCGCCTCTCCTATTGTAAATTCACATCAACCGTGCATTTGATGTCTAGGACAGTCCCTTACGACGCTCTTGATTGGCTGTTGATAAGCCAATCACAGGGCTGGAAACTCTCAGTCTCTCAAGAGAGTTCACATGGGTAGGGTCTATGTTCCACCTCTCCTGAGGAATACTTTTGAAAGGCGTAACCCTCAGGACAGGTGGAACATACATCCTGCCTGTGTGAACTCTCTCGAGAGACTGAGAATTTCCAGCCCTGTGATTAGCTTATCAACAGCCACATTACGAGCGTCGTAAGGGACTAGCCTAGACATCAAATGCACGGTTGATGTGAACCTACTACAGCAATTGTTGCAAGGTGCAACTCGAGGTCTTCCTCCTTCAGACATTCTCACTGTCAATTTCCCTTTCAGCACTGAATGATCTCGTAGGTCCCAGCGCTTAACCTTTGGCCTAAATTCTATGATCCAATTCAATCTGTAATCCAGATTATCTACGAAGCAATCTCCTGCGGATTTATTCAGGTAACGTGAGCTGGCCCTGACTAACACGTGGAAAGCTGTGACCGTGAATGATAATATAATATGACTTTGCTGCAAAAGTTTCGAATTGGTAGGGTAATGTTTTCGAGGCCTTCAACATGGTGGCCTCTTTCGCAGAATACGGATTTTGCGCTCAAGAATACGAGCGATTAAATTCCACTCCTGACAAAAGCGACGAAACATCATACGAGGGCCCTGGCCTTCTCTGTGTGTGTCAACCAGTATTCCTTAGGGAAAAAAGATGTTCAGGTCCTTACAAGGGCAAGAGTCCGTCCTGTACAGACCTCGTTATCCTTCGGGGAGGTGTCGGTTCCCCCGAGTCTTCTCCTTCGGATTTTTCTCCGAAATCGAACTTAGATCTCGAATTCAGGTCTTGTTTTACGCGAAGTCCTCGATGTTTCCTTAATTGCTGGGGTAGTTATTCACTTTCACAAGTATGTTCCTGTTATCGCCATATTATATGAATAATACAAAACCTTTTGAGTGAGAATCACTACCAGGGAATACACGATTACCTCAATTTTACTGGCTCTTGCGATTTCATAGGTCGGTCAAGGTATCAGGTTGAAACCGGAGACATGGAGCCTATGACTGGGCAGATGCATCCCATTTATCGTTTGAGAAAAATCTCAGGAGGTTGGAGGCCACCAAAAACAGGCTTTTGAGCGTGTCATGCTCGTGATCAAACGTCTTATACGTATTGTCAAAGTTTGCGAGCAGTACTCTACTCAAACTTTTCACCGTTCTAAGTGTACTTTGTTTCCTTTTGGGTCGTTGTAAAGGAGAAGGATTAGTTTGTCCTAGTACGCGCGCAAAATAAACAGTGCAACATGATTTTCGCTCTCCCTCTCTCGCCTCAGTAATTTCGGGTTACGAGCGACGCAAAGCCCCATGAAACTTGTCCCGTGTGATCTATAATGTTCCGCCGCTAAGTCGGGGAGAGAGAAATGACGAACGTCTGTGATCATGACTTTGACAGTAAGATATTTACGACCATTTAATGAAGAAACGGGAGGCCATCGACGAGGTTATTCAGCCTGACCTGGTAGAATTATACATAAGATCTTCAGCAGAGTGCAGCAGATCTTACCTAGTGGACTTTAGCTTTTCATCTCTCCTACGTATGCTTTTTTTTGTTGTTGGCAGTTTTCTCTTTTGTGAGAGAAGGCAAAATTGACGAGCAGCGAGTGAGCGAACTTCTTGGCCCAGGGAGGAAAGAATGTCAGTAGAAAAATAGTAATTAACCCAGGAACAACTTACACGACTCTCCTCTTGGACGGAAGGCAACAGAGCACTCGGGAGAAACAGATGATAGGAAGTAACATTGCTTGGCGACAGGAAGGACCTTAACGATTAAATTAATTATTTGCGGGTTAGTCCTGATAAGATGGGATCCAAGATGACACTCCCCTAGCAAGAAAGCAGGGCATCATTCATTGAAATCAATGGAAGTCCCTGTGGCTTGGGATAAGGAAAAGAACTGAATATCACAGTAAAATGGACTTTATTGAAAGTTCAAAAATTACCATCTTGAATAAGTTGATCTCTGAGGTAAGTTGGAAGAAATACACATGCTAAACGTTGATAGAGGAGACAAGTCCAAACTATAATGACAGCTTATTTAGATCTGAATATTTACCTTGGGACAGCTTGCTTAAATCAGAATAGGCATAAAACTAGCGGCAGAATATTTCCATATCTGGAATTCCAGAGGGTTCCAAGGCCTGATTGTTGGTCCTGAGAGAAAGATGGCTAGTTTGCAGCTGGTATAACTGATGTTGTAGTTATTCTCTCTCCCAGGACGCGAAATGAAGTAGCTGCTGGTCTCGAACAGAAATCTGGAGTGGATTTATGTCGAGGTGAAGTCAAGATTTCGACCTCATCCGGGACATCAGAGGAAAAGGAGATTTTGCATTAGTTTGTAACATTCTCCCCAAATTTCAGACCACTTAGTCCACCTATTTTCAGGCATTGATATCCCATAGTAAGGAGGGACTTTATTATTACTCTCAAAATAGTGACCACACCGGTGGAATTAGAATTCACGGAGAGGACAGAAGCGTACTATCATATATATATTATTGTGATGAGAGGCCATTGTAGCACCCTAACCTGTACAATCTGATGTTACCATTGTGCTGAAATTGGTCAGTGGAGGAATTGTACCGTTAACGACAGTCAACCTAATGAGATAAAACGAGAAGGTCTTAGAAATTGACAAACATAAACTGCTGAAACTGGTTCCTCATCGAAATCCTAAGTGAACACCCGCTGGATTATGATCCGGGTCATGGCAGGTGCTCTGGCGGTCTTCTAGAGAGAACACACCTGAAGACTTGTGTGGGTGTGACAGGTGGAGATTTTAGGAAAGAACAGAGCTGCAGAATTATGAAGTTATGAATTAAGGAAGGTTGGATTTGCAATTATTCTGATTAAATTAATCGAAATAAGAAAAAAATCCGTTTTCATCTAATACACGGTATAATATTACCTGTGATAAACAAAACCTATTTTGAAATTCAAATTTCAAGAGGTAGAATGTCAGTAGCAAGAGAAGAAAGAGGTAACTGAAGCCCCTGTTCATTTTCCCATCTGTTGGTCGAAGAGGAGGATCTGTAAAACAAGACGAGGATTTTGCAAAATCAGGATTTGGTGACCCAGAACAGCACTCATCCCGCGCATTTATTTGAGAACTCAAATGTCATCTAAACAGGGCTGCTCTAAGCGCCGTGGAAGGTGTTTGTTGCACATAGCAAGTTGCGGCAATGATAGTAGAACCAGGTGATTTAAGTGAAGATATGTATATCGCAGAAGTTATCAAAGTCTTCAAAGCAAGAAAGAGCGCATACTGATTACAAAGGTCTGTCAATCATGTTCGTGCGTTAAGTTTTGAATAATCTGGAAATCGGATTGAGAGAAAATGGACAGCCTCCATAGATGCAAGATCTTCAGTTTTAGATATTGACGTGATGATGTTACAGTGAAACATAAAATCGCTCCCTTCTAGAGCAAATGGAACGGTCTGGACACTCATTATAGAGACTATACAAGACGATCTCAAGTTTTTTCCATATTGGCAGCGTATGCAAGGAGAATGCCTCTCACAATCGGTGAGTCATCGTTTTCTGCGGAGAACGATATTAGAGAGACCGTGCGTTAATGAGCTCTCGTCGTAATGACCAAAGTCTTTGGTAATGACATTTGGCGAGAAGTGACCCGCGTGGAATATCGAATCTTAGGGGTATGGCCGCTGGGGTTGGGGGAACGTAGGATGAATATGCAGTGTTCAAAGGAATGCAAGTATCATAACAGGTTTTAATGTAATTTCCTTATGATTCAATCTGATGTCTTACCCGGCTCTCAGGAGCAAATTTCCTAAAGTATAAATTTAACTTGCAGGTGCTTCCTTGCGCGCGCGAATTGTGATTCTCTCTCTCTCTCTCTCTCTCTCTCTCTCTCTCTCTCTCTCTCTCTCTCTCTCTCTCTCTCTCAATTACAAGGTTATCAAAGGAAGTAGCGTACTCATTACAAGTTTTTTTTTATTTATTGACATAGTATAAGAGAGTAGTTTTGTTTTACGAGCTAAATCTAAGTTTTGTAAATCGTCCTGCATGATGGCATATGTTTTTTTTTTTACGTTCTAGTATCTAATTAAGAAATGAAAGCTTTCAGAGTATTCCCAATCCTTACTCGCGAATAATCCCTAGCGGAATCAGCATGAAGCTTTATGATGATGCATGAGAACAACTTTATGTTGATGAATGAGAATAATGATGATTGGATCAACGCAGCGCAGTCTATTGTCATTTTGATTTGGGCCGCTGTGTCCAAAAGCAGCTTGCTGCGGATTTTTAAAGTTCAAACTGCTGTACCATGTCGTTTAGGCTCGTCGGTTCAATCTGGATGGAAACCAGTTCGTCGACCGGTGGCAGCCCTTATTTTCCTGCGACCCTTGAGAACAAGTTGAGACACTGAGAGGGAGGCAAAGAGTTCGCTGTTCTCCGCCGACACCAACGAAAATCCCCCTCTGGATATTTAAGAATTTTTAGCTGAGACACATGGTTGCCCTCAAAGGTACTTGCGCTATTTACACTTATCAGCATACTTAACATTGATTTAATCTGTTAGGGTACTTTTTTTGTTGATTTATGAAAAGTGTGATGTGATGCAGTTTACTTATTTTGGAGCTGAATGCCTTTTACACTGTCTGATTTTGACGTCTCATTAAAACCCATACACTGCGTGACGCAGCTGCTCTTATGTGATAGTAGAGTGCCTCTCCTGCCGTCATTCAGAACCACATAACATAGGTCGTTGGGGTCGTGCTTTCTATTTCCTCTAATCATGGAAACCATATGCTATATATCTCTGCATATAAACGCATTTTTCGCGTATGTTTTAAGAGACTTAGTAAAGCTTAACTGGCAATGTAAGTCGAAAAACGAATCGACGTTCTTCAGAGAAGTGAAGCCTCGAATAATTTTGCGCCCTCCCGAGTGCTCGTTGAATGATTGCAGCGTTGATTGAATCTCCTCTGACGTTGTCGTTTCAACAGGCTTAAACTCCGTGGAACTGCAGGTAGACTTGATATTGATATTGCCAACGGACATATAAATTTTTTTTGTCAGGTGACGTTCTCTTGACAGTCTCGACAAAGACCTGCTCGATGAAAGGTGCCGGTTGGCATTCAACGTTTCCGTTCAATTGCATTATTTCAGAGACGGCGCATCGTGAAGCATGTAACTTATTTTTACATTATTTGGTCATTAAAAGCTTTCCTTTTCTATAGACAACATGTTTGGTGTCTTAATTACATCGCATCGGTATTTCTACAGAAGCAGTCCGCACGGACTGCAAGGAACGTAACCGCGGATACGACATCCACTAGGGATTGGGGCGTCCAATGTATTTCGCCGTGTTTAGTACTGGCCCCTGGGGTGTTAATTACAGTCGTCCGAATAAATATAACTTAAAATTCTTGTTCAGGAGGTAAAACTGCATAGAAAAACCGCAACTACCATAGTTTAGGCCGCCGCGCATAAGTACCCTAGATCTACCGATCAGTAGCCTGTAACTATCTTTGTTGATGCCATTTGTTTATTATTTCAGTGACCAAGGATAATTTATGTCACTTGACGTGATTTTAATGAAAGACACTTGCTTTCTTTTCATACAATCATATTTCATGTCATAAGTAACAATGAATTATGCAAAGGGCCAATAGCGAAGTCGGATTCAGTCCCTCCCTTGCCTTTAACCATTTATCATTGCCACACAAACATGGATTAGAAGACACTTTATGCATCGGAAGCGTAGAGGGGCAGGTCGGGTGTCTCCTTACCGAGCCTTCGAAGAGGGTGGGTGTGTAGGGACCTGGATTAGGGTCTCTGCAGTATTGGTCCGTGAAGGTGGACCGGATCAAGGGCCTTTGATCAGCCGAGTGACATCACATGTAGACATTATCAAAACACTGTACTTACTCGAACAGAGAGGTCAAATAGAATTCGTAATCATTTCGAAAACTTATAAATCGGTTGTGTGTATGCATTGGGGCTATTACAGTTACACACACACATACACACACACACACACACACATATATATAATATATATATATCGATATTGATTATATGTATATGTATATGTATACATGTATATAAGTGCATATTTGAATATATAAATATATATATAATGTATATATGTATGTATATATATGTATATGTATACATACATATAAATGTATTAAGTAATCGTCACCTTCGTCTGTGAAGCCCATCTGACACTATCAGAAACTATTCTCCCTGGGGTTGTGGAAAGGACATGTCTAAGCCATCTCCATCTCGCGTTCATACTTATTTCATCTACATTCGCACACACTAATCTAGATTTAGTTAGTATATGAGACATCATTTCACCCAAAAATCTCGGCAGTAATTCCAGAAACCTGGTGCTTTCCAGCCAAGTGTGTTGTTGGTTCCAGCTGAAGATATTCTTAATGCATCCATGTCTTTTTCAGAACTTTTATAAATGTTCTGCCTTGTGTTGCCTTTGTTCTGTTTCTGATGCTGTTATTGACTCTTTCCTTTTAAGAGATATTTAACTTTTTTTTTTAATTCATTGGGTTACCCTAACGCAAATGCAACTCCCTAAATACATGGTTTTATCAACTGAGCTCGTAATTAACTTCATTTAACATACATCACTGTTGCCTTCGTGTTCATTTTTCTTCTGTGTATCATTTATTACAGTGCAAGTTTCATCTGATGGCCAGCGTTTTTATTCTACCCTATTTCCACCAGTTTCGTCAACATTGTTTATGCCAAAATATCAAACCAGGTCTCGTTCATTAGTGCGCCTCCTTAATTGCTAGTACTGCAAATCTATTTCGACAGTCAATTGCAAAAAGCCTGTCTGTTCTTCAAGAAGCTTTTAAACCTCGATACAGTCTACTTTTTTGTTAGGTGTGGCAATAACTAGTTAGTGACTACTACTGACATTGATCTTCCGTAGCGCCTTATATTCCTCAGTGTTCTTTTATTTTCAAAAAATGGCTGTATGATTTATTTAATTTCTATGACTGCCATCTAGAGAATTGTAATTATAGATTATCTCTTGTTGCAAAAGGATACCTCCAACCTCCAAATGATTTGCAGGACTAATTTTAATTAGTTGCACCACTTTCTTTTTTTTTATTGGCGCCTCTCAGGCCTTCCCTAACTGGCATCCTCCATACCTTCCTTGTGCCTTTCCACATTTGCACTAATATCACAAGCAATTCATATCTCTTTCTGGTGTTTCCTTAGTAACATTTTAACTAATGTACACTTTTCAGCTTTTATTTCTAAAGAGGATTCAATCATGTGTGCTTATCGTACTGATTTTTATATTGTTCTGATCTGAGACTTGCCATCAGAATCTGCTGCTCACTTCTGAATAACACATTACCCCCACCGCTTTGTCCATTCCTTTGGACTGTGATTCATTTTCTACCTGTCCTATCTTAAAGATTTTTGATTCAGGGTTCTTTCCTTCCGTTTTCCTTATTTCCAGCACATCTCTTGTGCAGAGAAACTCGGAGACCCTTACAAACCTCATACGCTTAGGAAAGTGCAGGATGCACTGCAAAATATTTCCTATACAAATATGTGGCAGATAACATAAATGGGTATTATTACAGTTTCAACCATTATTTTGGGAAATCTATTTATATTGATATTTTTCCCGAGTAAAGCACGTGATAACAAAACACTTCTCAATACTTTATTGTCGCTAATGCATACTTACAGAGAAAAAAAAAAAGATTTAAGTTTTTACCTCGAATTTTTCCGAAGTCGGGAGAGGTGTTTCCTCTACGGTAATGTTTACTTTTAATGAGCCCTCTAAACTTTCTTACGCAAACAAAAGCAGTTCCAGTTAATCATTATTGGCTGAGAGGTGTGACATCGTTATGACGTCATGGGTTTCATAACCAATTACGAATGACTTGAGTCGAAAACTAAGTTTCACTAGCATTTATTCAGCGGAGTAATAAAGTTACCTGTCTAGTGTCCACTGGTATCCTTGTTTGACTGAATACTCGAATAATGAAGCAAAAAACGGCATTTTGTCTTCCTGTGCCTATGGCAGAGGTAGTGGCTGGCCCTTCTGGCATTAATTTGACAGACCTTCGATTTCCTACCGATTGTTTGCAGTGCAATGTGGTCGTCGGGTACCTGGCCACTTCCTACTTTAAGTTGCATGTCAGGGAACCTTGCAACGGCTTCACGTTTTCCTCAAAGCAGCAGCACATTTTTATCAACCAACAGTTTAAGGTAAGCTTCAATTAATTTAGAGTATATTATAATGGTGGTAGTATAACGATGTATACAGCAGTACCATCACTTTGGATTTGGTTTGATGGATGTTAGGTAGTGGCCTTAAGGGGGGGTCGCAGGGGGTGGGGGGCGGAGCCCCCCCGCTAGGCCTAGGTAGGGGTACAGGGCCCTAGGTATAAAGGTTAGGTGGGTGTATTAGGTTTCGGTAGTGCCCCGAAAATCACATTTCTCCTCCTCCCCCCCCCACCCAAAAACCCCGTTTCCACTGGGATCCCCCATAATTGAAGTAGTAGTAGGAGCTTAGCTTATTTTGTGTGTAAGAGTAACTCTGTTTCTTTTTTA
>NC_087212.1:65233161-65240661 GCF_015104395.2 Macrobrachium nipponense | reverse complement strand
ACACCACCTACTTTTTATTTCAGCCTTTCATGCAGAGGCACTGACTGACAGACAGAGGACAGGGGGTTTGGGTATTTGGGTAGAGAGAGAATAGGGAGGGGCAGATGAATACCTCTCGAGACTTTAAGAGGGACAGACAGACAGACAGACAGACAGACAGACAGACAGACAGACAGACAGACAGACAGACAGACAGACAGACAGACAGACAGACAGACAGACAGACAGACAAACAGACAGACAGACAGGAGGTTGGGTATTTGGAGAGAGAGTGAGAATCGGGAGGGGCAGACGAATACCTCTCGAGACTTATTCCCCGAAGCTAAACACGTGATGGTTCTGCCGTTTCTCCTCTTCAGTCAGCTGACTATGAGAATGACCTAATTGAAGGTCTAAACGTTCCATGAAGGGGTAGATAAAGAGTTTTCAGTGGACTTCGGTAGTGCTTCCCGAGTTGCGATGATTTAGGGCTATTTCGGAGTTTGCTCCCTATTGGGTAAATCGTGAAAATCGCACAAATATAATGTATTGAATTAACCGCTTGAATTGACCTCCGCGGTTATTGAGGCTGAAATGTTTTCGTATATATTTACTCTTGGAACTTTCGCTCACTGATAACTATTTAATACGTAATCGATGTAGTTATCCAGTTAATATACGTAGTATCTGCATTATACATAACGACGCCGTAGAAATAGTTCCTACAGCTTTTACTGACACCTACTCATTATGCGTTATGAATAATGGACGCCAACCACTTATACAATACCGTTGCCGGCTGGGAACGCTACAGGTGGAGAGTCTCCATATGGGTGCCGATGTTGAGACAGTCATTTCATTATATAACTTGCACCAAACGGGCAAAGGGTCGACTGCTGGAAAACCAAGAGATGCTGAAGCTAGGTGCAGAGGTCCAAGAGCCTAACATTAGTCTTGTAAGGGCTGATGTTAAATTGCCATATTTTTTCCACTTGGCCCAACTATTAAAGGCTCCGTGCGTGTCTCTCGCCGGCAGAAACCCGGGGAGTCTTAAGTATACGGATGACGTGGCTGGCAGTCGTTTTGCGTCGATCGGCGTTGCCGTTCGCATTCTGCGCCCAACCTTCTGTCAATATAGAATGGATTTCCCTCCCAACCCTTCTTTCCCACTGCACTAAAGCTGTTGCAGAGCCAGTTTAGGCTGAGCCTTTTAGGAGGAGGAGGAGGATTAAATATTAAAATTATTCAGTTTCTGATGTATGTGTAGCATGTCTTACTTCGATAAGTTTATTTCGCTGTGTGAAAATTGAAGCTGCTCATTGTCCTTCATTATGGAATTGGGTAACGTTTGACAAAATTTCGATCAGACGCTTCTGTTGAGGTTTGACAGGCTTATTGCCGGTTTGGTTTTACTTTATTTCCTAAATAAAAAATGAAATTCCTGCGTTGCAATTTCGGAGGTTTGAGATCGGAGAGGATTTGACTTTAATACTAGGCTTAGTCTCTTCTACTTTTCGTTTGAACGCTATTCATAGAAGGAAATACATTATTGCCGAAATATGGACATTGTATTTAAGGCAATGTTTAGAGAAGTTTAGGTAATATTGCTTTTGTACCAAACTGCTTATATCAGGAGATTTCCGTATCGATTGGATTTTGTTACAGTTAACAGAAATCATGAGTACACAATGTTACCTTAGATGTAGAAAGGATGAATGAGGTTGGACCTTTCAAATATTTAGGAACAATAGTAAGTCTAGGTTCTCTTGAGACAGCTTTGTTAAGATAAAAAAAAAAAAGGCAATCCGTCAATGGGCAGGGTAGAGTAAGATGTGGAAATCAAGTCATTAGATGTATTGCAACATTGCCGTACGAACATGAATCATAGGATGGCAGTGAAACTGTATCTAGAAGACACTGTCGCTTTGAAGATAACGCTTCAAGAAGATTAGGAGGCCAGTGACAGGGTATTGAGAAAAGGGAATTGCAGAAGTTCCATATGTTGTTGAAATAATGATGCAAAGGGAGATGTGGCTTTGAAATGCCCTTCGCATAACCTCCAGGAAAGCCGTGCGTGACAAGCACCAGCTGGGCTCCTGTGGGCACCGAAAGAGTTGGAAGGGCCAGACCAACTTGAATAAGAACTCTGAGAAGGGAGGCAGGAGATTTGTGGAAGATAAAGCGCAGAAAAGACACGAACGTTATGCGCCGTTGGCGGCATGATAATGTTGCAACCGCAGAATTACCATTATCCAAGCTCTTTGCAAATAAGAAATGAGACAACCGTGAGTTACCTTGGGTCAGCTTCAGCGCAAACAAGTCCTGTACCTGGCCTACCTTAGGGTCACGCTTTTCTTAAGGTCACGGCAGTCCCGTCGCATCTTTCATCTTTGCTTCCATGAACCGCGTGGCGTCTTTCTGAAGAATTCAGGTTGCTGTCCTGAATTTGGCCAGATGATATATCACTGTTCTCTGAAACTCCTCATATTGCTCATCCATGGCGGCTACAAACGTCATTTCACAAAAACCGCTTGGATATCATCGTCAAGTCTGGTAACGTTCACATGTTCCAATGACTGGCTTCCAACTTTCAATCAGAGCCAGGGTGTCCTTTGCCTTGTAAACCGACGGAATCATTGCCATTATGAGGAAAGAACCTGAGGTTGCCAGGGTCGTTTGTTGAGAAAAGAAAAGACCATGAAAATAAGTACAAGAGAAAAAGGAACGAGTCGACCTTTCATATCAGTCTGTCCCTAACAAAAGCATATCTTTCTGCAGAGCTTGTGAATACCCTGCATTATGTGTATCATTATGTCGCCCCATTATTTGCCGTCCTTAATTATAGCAATTGTTGGGTTGTTGATGACGTCTTTCTTAGTATTACGTAACTGATGAGCCGTTTAGATTGATATCGGCTCGTGATTGGCAAAAGACGATTGAAGAAAGGACGAGGAAGGCGAAGGAATTCTGTGGGAAGATGGAGGGAAGCATTTTTTCCTGTTGAGGGCTTAGGGTACAGGCTGAGAATTCTGACAGGACATCGAAGGAATCCAGAGAAATGGAAATGGAGTCCATTGGGAACTTCTCGTTGTCGTGCTAGTGGTTTCGATTTTAAAATGAAGGCAAAAATGGAGTAAATGGCAACGAAAACTTACTCATAGTGAACAGGATGCTTGTGGTCATATTTTGCCAAATCCGGATACCATTATAAATAGAAAAATGAATTTATTGCTCGCTATTTTCAGCAATGTGGGGATAAAAACAATTCTAAGAAAAGACACTTTTTATATTTCTCTAGTCACATTATCAAACATTTTTAGGTTTACACTTTTCGAACCGTACTGGAAAGCTTTTGCAGTCAGCATTTATGTTTAAGGAAGCAGTCATTACCTACCAGCCTTCATTAGTAATCTCAAGACATGAAGGTTATTCAAGTGGAAAGCTGTAGAAAGAAAGTAAAAGGAACAAACAAGTTGATTTCTGTGCTGCATTATATATGAATATCATTTGGAGGAGTTGAGTCTTCAAAAGGATTTTTTTGGGTTTTTAAGCTTTGAATCGTGACTTGTTTAATTGCTATTTTGGATGTACTCGTGGGGCTGCACGGCACTAAATAGTTTCAGTTTTTGTTCTGTTTTTTATTTTATCGTTGGTCGTCACCATATGATTGAAATGTTTAGAATAAATATTTATAGATTTAATTAACGTTTTTGGATAAAAATTAATTAGGAGTTACGTATTTGTTATTGAATACATCCTCTCTACTTAGAAATCATTCAATGGAAATGGGTCCAAATGCGACGATTGGAAGAGCATGAATTTTTTTTAAGCCATGACCAGTGCCAATTTAAACATACAAAGATGAAGCCTTTGAATTAAATAAGATAGTTCACTGGGCTTTGTGAACACACGGGCTCTTGTTGTAAAGAGCACCCTTTAAGCGTTTCTGAAAACTCATTCTTTTCCAAACATCGTTCAACAGTGGGTTTCGTAGAACATTATACTGAAATACTGACAGTCACTTGACCAGCTGGAGAAATATCACTGGAGGGTAAGTGACCTCTCTCTCTCTCTCTCTCTCTCTCTCTCTCTCTCTCTCTCTCTCTCTCTCTCTCTCTCTCAATATCATGCTCGGTATACTTGACTGGATTCTTTCGTGATTGCCGAGTTGACAGCACTAGTTGCCTAATGTAACAAATGAATAATTGTATGGCACCTCCTAATGTGAGTCCATTTATGGTTGTGCGATGGCTCGAGTATAGTGGGACCCAGTTGACGTAGTACTTTGGTTGATTTAAGCAACGTGTTGGAGTGACAGAATTTTGTAAACTTAAAAATTCCGTCATTCAAATATGTGTTGTTCATTATCATCCTTTCTAAAGAACACGAAGTTAGTTTCTTCAATTCCTTCATTTGCTTCTTCAATAAAAACAATGTAAAGGTTATGAGACTGCTTCTTGTATCCGTTTTAGAAAGCAGATTTCAGAAAGAGCTGGGCAGCATTTTTCCTTACCTATATTATTTTACCGCTCGACTTGAAAAATCCTTCCATATATACATATGTCTGGGCACTGTTCATGTTTCCCATTGCTTTCAAGGGAACTATATCGTCGGATACACGCTTATGGGACACGCCAGACGTCTGTTAACGATCACGAAGTGCACCTCGTGTCTTTTGCATTGAACATTAGACCGTTAGGGGAGTCTATTCTTGAAGCCCTGACGAGGAACAAGTGGTAGTTGGCAACTCGTAAATATACCTGGAAAGGTATAAGGAAGGCAGCCCGTTTGGAACGTCTTCAGTTCTCTCAAGGCCTGCATTGTTGTTGTTCGCATTTTGCAATAGAGGAAGGAAGAAGGCCTGACGATTTTTAATTATCTTGTACCGACTGAAAATGGAGGCTACTGTGAATTCGCGTTAATGATGACTTGACGCTCATCGATAGCTCTTGTTTGGAGGGCATTCGGTGACGGATAAGTGGTCCCTGTCTGGAAGTTTTTTGATGAAAAATTTCAGTGCCACAATGGAGGTCGCATTAGTATCGAGAGTGACATAGGATGGAATCAACGTTCACCTTTTACTTTGACGTGGTACTTTTAGTGCACAAAGTGTGTAAAGACGTGTGATCAACGATTTTTATTGTATGCGCTCACAAAGTCATTCTTGAGAGGGTCACTTTGTCAGAAAGCATTCTCTTAACTGATTTGTAAGTGGCAGGGGGCAGATTGTATTTGTGAAAGGTCGAACAAAGTGTTGACTTAAATGCCGAGTAAATATTGGGAACTGAAAATAGTGAAGTGATGGATCTCTTTTGACAAGTTTTTATATTTAAAAAAAACTTGTTATTGATGGTTCGAACTTCACGTACTGACGTAAAAGTATATGAAGAGGAAAGCGATTATATACTACAGTAGCTCTTGTAAAAAGTCCCAGCTCCCTGGCGTTCCAAAGGACAGCGTCTGTGCAGCGCTGGAGTGATGTACACCTGGAAGAATGACCAGCATCTGATAGAGGCGAGACGGCACGAATTCTGCATCTCGAACTGCGGATCCTCCGGCGAGGATGGCCAGGGTGGGTGTCGTCTTCTTCCCTCGGGATAAAGAGAAAGACGAGCTTCTGTAATTCTTAGCATTTTAAGGGTTCCCGTTTAGGTGAATGCTGGGTTTTTAGAAGTAAATTTTTTTATCATGAGTGTTTTCTTGTGTTGGCCCATTATTTTCAAACTGGTAGCAACTGCCTTTTCAAGGGTTAAGGGACATTCTCGTGGATCTGGCCCTCAGGCCGCGAAATGATCATTTTGTAAGTTCCGTGAAGTATGTTGACATTTCTTGACCCAGTGAGTGAGCTTTATACTACATTATTTGTACTGAATGTTGAGTGGATTCGTCAGACATTAATATTCAGTTTGCCTAATTTAGTTGGATAAAGGGAACATCATACATGATATTGTAATAGTCACTGCCTGTCCTCGGGTAATGGCAAACTTTTTGTCTTTATGTTGAACAGATTTGAACACCATGTTGGTGGCGATGAGTACTATACATCTCGCGTGACTGAACGATTCAGTCATTTTGTGGTTGGCCATCGGCCTGCCATTAGCTATAGCATGATCAAATGAACAAAGGGAGGCTCTCCCCCCATTCTCTATGTGGCTTTAAGAGGCTCCTCTCTCTCTCTCTCTCTCTCTCTCTCTCTCTCTCTCTCTCTCTCTCTCTCCTGTTTTTCTTTGGGTCTCATTAATTAGGGCTTGTGGCGACTTCCGCAGTGACTTAATGACGTTTAATGAGATTAAATATTCTGACGTTTTCCGCATCCATTGAACTATCGTTTGTGCACGTTTACAAGGTGCAGTTAGCTTATTTATATTAGATATATATATATATATATATATATATATATATATATATATATATATACTGATATATATATATATTAGATATATATATATATTAGATATATATATATATATATATATATAGTTCTATATATATATATATATATGTATATATATATATATATATATATATATATATATATATATATATTAGTTTGTTTATACTATATATATAGATGTGTATTTGATTTTATAATAGTGACAGTCCGGAAAGGACCAGACTCCATTAGCGCAGGAGACCTTTGAACATCCAATGGGCCATTGAGGCTATAGTAGTAGATTCACATCAGCTGTGCATTTAATGTCTAGGCCAGTCCCTTACGACGCTCCTGATTGGCTGTTGATAAGCCAGTTACAGGGCTGGAACTCTTGTCTCTCTTGAGAGTTCACATGAGTAGGATCTATGTTCCACCTCTCCTGGGGGATACTTTTGAAAGACGTATCCCTCAGGAGAGGTGGAACATACATCCTGCCCCTGTGAAATCGCGAGAGACTCAAGTTAAAAGCCCTACGATTGGCTTATCAACAGCCAATCAGGAGCGACGTAAGGGACTGGCTTAGACATCAGATGCACAGTTGATGTGAATCTACTATAGCACCTGCAAGCCATAAATGACTTCTGTAAGTTTGAATATGTAAATAGCGCTCTTTACTTTTCAGTACCAGTAATGACTTTGGTGTGAATATCCTTATAGTCCATATTAGGTATAAGGAATATTTGAAGCATTGGTTTTCTTACTGTTAATTTTGTGGATAATTTCGCTCAATTGCTCAGAATGTGATGTGATGTCGCTACTTTGAAAAAGGTTGTCATGTCAACTTTGAAAATTTGTAGATATTTTTTCTTGTATGATTTCTCTCTCTCTCTCTCTCTCTCTCTCTCTCTCTCTCTCTCTCTCTCTCTCTCTCTCTCCTACCCGCGAAGCAGTGGAACCATTTTACAGTTAATGGAATTCTCTAGTGGTGTACGTGATAGCTTGCTAGAGGCTGTGTTCAGTTAAACTAGTACATCTGTCGACCTTAGAACTGATTTATGTAACTTCTCTCTCTCTCTCTCTCTCTCTCTCTCTCTCTCTCTCTCTCTCTCTCTCTCTCTCTCTCACCTGGGGCAACCCGAACGAACTGT